>NC_090649.1:257262873-257490373 GCF_040937935.1 Hyperolius riggenbachi | reverse complement strand
GTCAATTTAAAAGGAAGAGTTCTGAATATAGCTACTATATAACGTATTGGTTTTTGGCCTTTAACCACTTTACCCCCGCGCGTACGTATTTCTCCGCCCCTTTTTCCATCCTTTAAAAACCAGGGACGGAGAAACACGTACTTTCCGCGTTCCCGACGCTGCCCGCGCTCCCGCTCGTAAACACGCCGCCCGCCGCTAGTAAACACGCCGCCGCCCGCTCGCCCAGAGATCAATGAACGGGAAAATCCATTCCCGTTCGTTGATCTAAGCCCCGCAATGATCAGCTGCTCTCCTATGGGCAGCGCGATCATTGTGAGAAAAAACTCACGTGTCCAGCCTCCTTATTCTTCCTCCAAGCTTCCGGAAGGAAGCTTGGAGGTCGCATTAAAACAAAAAGTTACTGTGGCCATCTTGTGGCCAAATAGTAAACTACACCCTACACATTTTTCACATACAAATAAATGACTTTTACACATAAAATTAACTCATTACCTCCCACACTCCCCATTTTTTTTTTTTTTTTGTAATTAAAAAAAAATTAAAAAATTTACAATTAAAAAAAATACATAAATAGTTACCTTAGGGACTGAACTTTTTAAATATTTATGTCAAGAGGGTATAACACTGTTACTTTATAAACTATGGGCTTGTAATTAGGGATGGACGCAAAACTGAAAAAAAATGCACCTTTATTTCCAAATAAAATATTGGCGCCAAACATTGTGATAGGGACATAATTTAAATGGTTTTATAACCGGGACAAAAGGGCAAATACGTTTCATGGGTTTTAATTACAGTAGCATGCATTATTTAAAAACTATAATGGCCGAAAACTGAAAAATAATTATTTTTTTCCCCACATTTTTCCTATTTTCCCATTAAAACACATTTAGAAAAAAATAATTCTTGGCATAATGTCCCACCTAAAGAAAGCCTAATTGGTGGCGAAAAAAACAAGATATAGTTCATTTCATTGCGATAAGTAATAATAAAGTTATAGACGAATGAATGGAAGGAGCGCTGAAAGGTGAAAATTGCTCTGGTGCTCAGGGGGTAAAACCCCTCAGTGGTGAAGTGGTTAAATGTATAGTGATCCTTTTAAAAAAGTGAAAATTCTCTTGCACGCTTGTGAGTCTTGCCTTTCCTGTAGAACAGACTGCAGAGCCTAAATTACAGTTGCTGCACATGTCCTGCTTGTCACTGCTCTTAAACAATGCAGTCCATTTGTACCCAACAAACCCTGATCATAATACTCTACTACAGTGTAACAAATGCCTTCTTTACAGTAATGTTGTATCTCAATCATTACAGCAGAATGTGCCATTGTCAGTATGCGCTTAGGATCAGGTCATTGTAATAAAGTACATGTAAAGTGTATACTGTATATATATATATATATATATATATACCTTTTCTTTTTGCACTGTCTTTGTTTTTTCCTTTTTTTTTTGTAGTTATGTTTTTGTATACATTATAGTATGGTAATCCCACCCATGGGCCCTTATTCCATTCACTTTTTCTCCTAGGAGACTATTTTTCATTTTCTTTTTAGATTAACTTTTTAGCCCTCTGCAATTGAAAAAGTACCATAAAGAAGATGAAAAAGTCACTGTCAAAATTAAGTATTTTCTTGCTTGCTGGTGGCTTAAACGGCATTTTATTGAGAAGGTGTCAATATCAACTAGGAGGAAATGTAAAAGAAAAAGTGAATTGAATAAGGGCCATAATGAAAGTTTATTTAGTCTGCTTTAGTTTTACTCAACAAAAGTGGAATTTCCATGTAAAGGGACCTGAGCGCCATAATCGTACAAGAAATCAAATGAACCTCCCTCTGCGGTTTGTATATGGTGTGTGTTTTTTGGGAGTACTGAGCATTTTGTTACTGGGGGGGGGGGGGGGGCTGCTCTCTAGCTCCCAGTCTATACACCTCCATTTTGTTTCTTCGTGTGTCACAGAACCGCAGTTTAAAGTGGCCGCTACAATGTCACAAGCTCCTGGCTGTTGCAATGAATGCTGGGAGATGTAGTACTGTAATGTGACTACATCTACCGGCTATAAGTTATAATCGCAATAAGGGACTAAATCTCCCGGCTTACTGTGGTGCGAGGGGTGTGCTGCATTGCCATGGATGCATTGAGCTGCAGTCCTGCTGCACACGAAGAAGCAAGATAGAGGTGTGTGGATAGACTGGTGGCTAGAGAGCAGCCCCCCATAGGTACGCAAATGCTTGCCCCCCCCCCCCCCCCTATACACACCATTCACCAACCTCCCTTATGAGGAGGTTTGTTTATTTCTGTAACCTAGGAGTACTCAGTGCTCAGTTAACTTTTTCAACCTGACTTATTTGCAGTAACCTTCTCAGCTTTCTATATGAACAACTAATTTTCTGTGCTTTATATTATCAAGTCTTTTTTTTCTTTAGGAGAGGCAAATATGGCCATTTATATACAATTAGCTAAGGGAAAAGAAATTGGTTTCTGAGATAAAATTGTTTATTAGAAAGTGGTCCTATTTCAAGAACCTCCCATTGTATTTAAAGTGGTGTAACACCCAGCATTTCTTCTTTGCTCTAAAATATTTATTTACAGCATATAATATACTACCACTTTTTTTTTTTTTTTTTAGCTGAACAACATTCAAAGGGTTAAAACACAGGACTTACTTTTTCAATAGAAAGCTCCCTGCAGCGAGATCCGCATTTAAACTGGTGATAACATTATCTTGTGTTTACTTAATTGTAGCAGAGTGGAATGTAAACATTCCCTGACTGTGCAGAATCTTCTTCTAATGTGTGTTGATGCACTACTCAGAAATAATTACTGGGTACATTATAATACACCAGTTAAGAATAAAATGCAATGGCAGCTTTCAGAGCAAATAAAACTGTCCTTTGGGAAGTTATAATTTCTAAATGAATAATATTACGTATGCATAAAAGCAAATATAGTAACTGTATGGGATATAAAAAGTAGAAAAACACATTTTTATTGTTTAATACCGCTTTAGAAAGAGGGGTGCAGCCACACCCTACCAAACAGTCCTGTGTAATAAAATAAACTTTATCCATCATGTATGATGACTGTCACTCCCTTTAAAGATGAAGAACACAATGTCAAAAGCTGCAATGTTATCTGCCAAAATTCTTGCATACAGCTATACTATAATATTGTATATATTTTGTTTTGCCACATTATAAACTGGACAGCAATATATTTCTGCCTGTGCATTTACATGGGATGGAAAGCGATGCTAAAAAAATATTGGCAAGAAAAATAGTTTGAAATAAGTGCTTATTGTATGATACTCTGGGGAATGGGCAGGTAACACAAACAAAGACAGTTTAGGCTTTCTCTGCCAATAACCAGCCCATGCAGAAACTGATGCACGCTTTTGGAGGCTTTAAATATTCTCCTGGAGCCAGTGTGGAAGAAGAGCTTCTTGTATTATCTTTTCTTATGTCCTCTAATTGATCCGTGTAATCAGTATCTGTCCCAACCACACAGACATCTCATTTCTGGCCATTCTTGAGCTTTAATTATTTTGTAAAATATAATTATGATGCCATTGTAATGATACATATACAAATCAAACCGCATTTGCAGGCACAGGTGTAGAGCACACTGACTTTGTGGGTAGTTTTGTATTGCCTCCAGGAATCTTGTTGGTGTCCAATGTGTCAGTGCTTCATTAGCCTATCTGTGTCTGTAGATCTATGCAGGAGCCAAGAGCCATGTGCACTAAGACCTAGCCAATTGTTCTCTCATTTGGCAGGCTTCGGCTTTAAACAGTTGCAGGAAATCTGTTCCCTTTGCTCTGTTGCTTTAGCGGTTTCAAACATTCAAGCTGATAACAATATCAGTTCTGTTCATGGTTTCCACAGCCTTACATAACACGACTGTTTGAATATGATTTTTTTTGCTATTAGTTTTAGTTGTAAATAAAGTAATGTAAACTACAAGTAGGAAATCCTTTCTAAAGTTGTGTAATGTCTGCTTGTGTATAATTAATTTTTATTCTGTATCAGGTGCAATCTACAAGGAAGTCAAATGGCTATTCATACACGTAAGCACTATACACTGTAACATAATAAGGTGGTATACAATGTAAACAAAATACAGAGACATTCTTATGTGGAGATTGAAATGATGGTAATCAGTGTGGAATTCTGTGTGTTTTTGTTTTTTTCTTTCCTGGACTGTAATGATTCTGTTTACTTTTTGTCAAGTCCATAGAGATGCCTAGAGCACCTTATAGGACTACCCACCCCGATCGGATATTTAAGATCCCTGACAACTCCCATGCAAAGTACCGCAATCAAATAAAGTCTTCTTGCACCTGTCATGTAACATCATGCATACCCGCCAGCTGGAAGATGGATTGAGGGGACCGCTCATCCTCAGGGAGATGATGCTGGATCCATCTTCCTGCATTGCAAGTTGAGCACATAACTTAAGGGCCTATTTCCAGCTTTTGTTTCTGAAACGGACAAAGCACCTGTGCTGCTACAAAACCATAACGCCCTAATACATGCAGTGCATTACCGTTAAACATGCATGTTAACAGTAAGGGTAAAGCATACTCATCATTGACTGTAGGCTTCACTACCCCCCATGCAATACGAGCATGAAGTGTGATGCCACTTTCCCAATTCCTTGTGCTGCACTTTTGCTGTCACAGGGAAAGTAACACAATGCCTACTGTGAACGTGCGGCATAGTATATATGGTTCAAAGGTCCTGATTGCAGGGGGTGAGAGCCTAGTCCAGGAGGAATTACGGAGAAGTGGAGGTTAGCAGAGGGGAACGTAAGATGCAGTCGTCGACTAGATACCAATGCAGACCCATGTATGTAGTCTCATTTATTTCAGTTTTTTCAGCTCGGAGATCCTTTAACAATGGCCCTGCGCAGCACGTATTAGGTATGTTTTGGCAGGAAAGGCTCCAACTGCTAACAACGTACCTAGTATGTTATTTGGCAATTTGTCCCCAGGAAGCAGTGGGAAGGGAGGCCAACATCATTTCTCCCTCCGTCCACATACGCCCCCCTCCTCTGCCACCCTGCTGAGCTGAGCAGCGGTCAGTGTGTAATTACTCACCCGATCGCTTGCTCCATGCGATATCCCCCGCCGGCAGCCAGCTCCTCTCTTCTTCCTATTTCCTGCATGATGCGTGATTACATACGTGTCATACAGAGATCAGGCGGCCAGATACATTGCATGGAGCGGGCGAGTAGGTGAGTTAATTACACACCGCACTGCAGTGCTCCAGCTCTGCAGGGGGCCACAGGAGGGGGGCCCATGTGGAGGGAGGGAGGATGAGGTCGACCCCCTCCCCACAGGGGCACTATACCTTTTTACCTATACTGGGGGCACCTATACCTACTACCTATACTGGGGCAACTATACCTACTTGTACTGGTGGCACCCATTTTAGGACAGTAAAAGGGGGATACCAATACATTGGTAGCATTGGATTCAGCAGAATCGGGGTTTTTACAAACCGTAACATGTTTGTCAGTAAATTTTTTTCTTTGAAAAAAAAAAACACTATTTCACTTTTTTTTTTTTTTTTTTTTACATATTTCACTCAAAAATGTTATTATATATTCAGAAAAAGTACAAGATTGTGTTTCAGTGTTCAAGCCTAATTCATTACAGAAAAAAACAATAAAAGTCAAAATCACTTTGGTTTCTTAAATGTTTGGAGAAATCACTAACTCTCCACTCCATTTAGGTTTACTGTTTTTAAATGTGGTCCTTAGGACAGTACATGCAACTATGATTACAAGACTAGAGACGATGTAGTACTCTGATAATTTAGTGTTCTCCAAATGTATCACTTTTGTTCAATCTTTTATTGGATGGCAGTAATACATTAATACAAGTAATACAAGACTGCATATTATGTAGCCTAAAGGGGCCCATACACCTAACGATTTTCCCGCCAATATACAGCAGATTCGATCACTGTGATCGAGTCTGCTGTGAAATCGTTGCGCAAACGCTGACCAAACGATTTTCCATCTGAAATCGATAGTTCCCGTCAATCCGTCCGGCGAGTTGGGAGTGCGTAAATAGTGGCGTTCGAATGTCCGGCCGGCGCGTATCCCCGCTGTCACCACTGCTCCTCCGCTGGGTTCCGGCAGGCTTCACTTCTTCCTGTCCCGACAGGAAGTTTAAATAGTAGAGAGCCCTCTACTGTTTAAACTTTCCCGGACGTGAAGTGAAGCTGGAGCCCTGGAGCCGAACACGGAGAAGAGGAGAGCGGAGACCGGGGGACTTGCGCCGGATGAATCAGGTAATGTATACAGGGGGGGCGGCGGCAGCTTCACAGATGGTGAATCGATTTCATGCTGAAATCGATTTACAATCTGTTTGCAGTAAAGGCAGCCATACGATCTCTCTCTGATCAGATTCGATCTGAGAGGGATCGATCTGATGGCAAATCGACCAGTGTATGGCCACCTTTAGCAAGGTTTCAGCCATCAGCCATGTGCTCTCCTGAGCTCTGGTAAGTTCCTGAACTTGGGTGGACTTTTTGGTACAGTACTTTCTAATGTTCTTCATAGTCCATCCAAAATTGAGTACAACCACTGCTCCAAACAGCTGTCCTAGATTTTCTGCTACCTTATATAATTCTATAAAATGATAATCTGATTCAAAACATATTCAAGACAGTGTAGTGACTTTAGAAAGATTCAATCAAAATGGTCAGATCTACTGTAAATTTAATGTTTCTGACAGATCTGCGTTTAAGAGAACAGACATTTACATGAATATTTAGGCATGTTGACATGTGCTCTGGTGTATTGTGAGTGTGCGTTGCAGTGTACCGAACGATGGCATAGAGCCGTCATTGCTTAAGAAGCAGTGTAGGTGTCGGAGAACACATCTAGAAAGCAAACCTAAAGTGCAGATATGCTCAGAAAGACTTAAAGCAGAACTAAACACAAGCAAACAACCCAGCCCTGATCATAGCAAAACCACAATTGGCAGTGTTTCTTATTTTATATTAAAACCAGTATTTCTTCTTTGCTCTAAAATATTATTTACAGTATATAATATACTACTACTTTTTTAATTTAATATTTTTAGCAGAACAGCATTCGAAGGGTTAAAACACAGGACTTACTTTTTCAATAGAATGCTCCCTGCAGGGAGATCCGCATCCGAACTAGTGATAACATTATCTTGTGTTTACTTAATTGTAGCAGAGAGGAATGTAAACATTCCCTGACTGTGCAGAAACTTCTTCTAATGTGTCCTGAACTGAAACACTGCTCAGAAATCATTACTGGGTACATTACAATATAAATGCACCGGTTATGAATAAAACACAATGGCAGCTTTCAGAGCACTTTGGGAACTTGTAATTTCTAAATGATTAATAATACTTATGCATGAATGCAAATATGATAACTGTATGGGATATAAGAAGTAAGAAAACACATTTTTATTGAATATTATGTTAGAGTTTAATACTGCTTTAACCACTTTACCCCCGCCCGTACGGATTTCTCCGTCCCTTTTTCCATCCTATAACCCCCAGGGACGGAGAAATCCGTACTTTGCGCACTCCTGCCGCTGCCCGCGCTCCCGCTCGTAAACACACCGCCCGCCGCTAGTAAACACGCCGCCGCCCGCTCGCCCAGAGATCAACGAACGGGAAAATCCATTCCCGTTCGTTGATCTAAGCCCCGCAATGATCCGCTGCCACTCGGCTGAGCAGCGCGATCATTGTGAGAAATAACAAACTCCCAGCCTCTTTCTACTTCCTGCAAGCGTCCGGAAGGACGCTTGCAGGTCGCATGAAACAAAAAGTTACTGTTGCCATCTTGTGGCCAAATAGTAAAACTACACCCTAACCATTTTTTACACACAAATAAACTAGTTTTACACAAAAAATTAACTCCTTACCTCCCACACTCCCCAATTTATTTTTTTTTGTAATTAAAAAAAAATACAAAATTTACAATTAAAAAAAATACATAAATAGTTACCTTAGGGACTGAACTTTTTAAATATTTATGTCAAGAGGGTATAACACTGTTGCTTTATAAACTATGGGCTTGTATTTAGGGATGGACGCAAAACTGAAAAAAATGCACCTTTATTTCCAATTAAAATATTGGGGCAAACATTGTGATAGGGACATAATTTAAACGGTTTTATAACCGGGATAAATAGGCATATACATTTAATGGGTTTTAATTACAGTAGCATGCATTATTTAAAAACTATAAAGGCCGAAAACTGAAAAATAATAATTTTTTCCCACATTTTTTCCTATTTTCCCATTAAAACACATTTAAAATAAAATTATTCTTGGCATAATGTCCCACCTAAAGAAAGCCTAATTGGTGGCGAAAAAAACAAGATATAGTTCATTTCATTGCGATAAGTAATGATAAAGTTATAGACGAATGAATGGAAGGAGCGCTGAAAGGTGAAAATTGCTCTGGTGGTCAGGGGGTAAAACCCCTCAGTTGGGAAGTGGTTAATAACATTTTGTAAAAACATACACAACAGAACTGCCCCAATGCAGCAGTAGAGTGATGGGTACACATTTTAATTACAGATAATCAAAACATAGGTGACAGATGGGGCTCCAATGTCAGCACAGGTAAACAGAATACTCCTTTTATCAGGTATAAAAACAGGCAGAGGTTAACAAAATATAACACAAATGTGGATAGCTAGAAATTAGTCATTTTAAAAGGTAGAGTTTTAAATATAGCTACTATATAGCTTTATTCAATTTTTGCCTTTAAATATACAGTGATCCTTTTAAAAAAGGAACATGATCTTCCAAATGGTTCAGTCTTGCTTTTTCCTATAGAACAGACTGCAGAGCCTGAATTACGGTTGCTGCACATGTCCTGGCTGTCACTGCTCTTGAACAATGCAGTTCATCTGTACCCAACAAACCCTGATCATAATAACATTGTAACAAATGCTTTCTTTACAGTGATGTTGCATTCCATTCTTTACAGCAGATTGCGCTATTGTCAGTATGTGCGGAGGACACTTTATTAATGTGCATGTAAACTTGCTTGTTTCTGTAATGTGTTTTTTTTTCTTTTTACTTTGTGTTTTTCCTTTAACATTTACGGTTTTGTGTACATTAAAGTATGGTAATCCTTTCACCCTCTCACACATGGGCCCTTATTCAATTCACGTTTTCTTCTAGATGACTTTTAATCTTCTCTTTAAAGTAACTTTTCAGCATTCTGCAACTGAAAAAGTACCAAAAGTAGGTGAAAATGTTCTGCCAAAACTATTCTGAGTATTTTCTTGCTTGCAGGCATGTCGGGGAATTGCTGCATATTCCCCACTAGTGGAAATGGGTCCTTAGGAAGAGGTCCTGGGTAGGGCTAGAACATACTTTCAAATAATTTTCTATTGAACAAGCCTTGATCACTTTTTTAGTCTAATCCCCTATATCAGAGGGGAAGGCACATCCTGTGGTTGAACAGGTACCTGTACTTGTGTGTTCCACTATATTCCAGGGCTGCACAATGCACACTGACTGAGCGATTCCAGACAAGCCCATAGTCCTACCATGACGTAGACTTCCTCATTGTGAGCATGTGTTCTGTTTCTGACACCCCGTTTAAAGCCTGCAGTAAAATGTAACACAATGCAACTTTGCAGCCGCGGGATCTCGCAGCAACTAGGTGGTCAAAGAAAGTAAGGCTAGAGCAACGTACAAATAAGAGCTGAGAAATGTCCCTTCCTAGTATCCACAGCACTTCACACTGAGGAAGCCTAGGTAGGTAGGCGTAATGCATATGAAAATGTGAATGACTGGCTAAGCAAAGGAGAGCGACTACATCCTTTGAACTCCAGTCTTGTCTGGAACTGTGCAGGCCAGCGGGCGGGCCTGGAGCATAGTGGAACACAGAAGGACAAGTACCTGTTCAACCAAGGGGCACTGTGGTGGACTTTGAAGTATCCTAAATATGGATATCAAGTCCCAAAGAGCCAGAACCCAGGAGTGGTAAGTGTAAGAACTGGCAGCTGCCAAAGGCGTGACATGGAGCAGAGTGGTGTTTTTCATGGCAAAGTTGTTTACCAGCAAGACATGAATGCTATGCATTGGCTAGCAAACTGTTGTGAGAATAAGGGACCACCTTGCTGTTAAAGGGCCAGAGTACATTGGTTGATGCATGTGTGGATCTATGCACAATTTCAATCTGGGACTGTCCAGTATTCATCAGTGGCAATTCTTGTGGTGTCAGAGACAGTTGGCCTTTTTGAGCAGCATTGTGGAAAGCAAGCAGATCTTTATTTCCATAGAACCCCTAATGACAGTGGCAAAGGTGCAGACTACGTATGTGCAAATTGCATCACATAGAGATAAGCTGATCTGTGTGTGTATGGGCAGATTGCTGTGAGTGCATTTATGTCTGGAATTAGAAGAAGCACTCTTTTTAAATTGCTGTGGCATTGTTTTTTAAGTGTTTGGTATCTCAAAGAGTGTGTTACAACTGGTTGATCAATAAAAATGTGTACTTTTATAGTCAGATGGGTGGCAGTTTGAATATTTTCTTAGGGCTAGAACATTCTCATGGGTTTATGCCTCTGATTCTAGGTTCACAGTGACATGTTGTGGTGTGTAGCCTGTAAAAACAGAGTACAACAGAGGGAAAAGGCACATTGTGCATCATAATGTAATGATCTTACCTTCCAGCGGCAGGCCCCACGGCGTCTCTCACTCGGTCCGGGCGTGCGGCGGGACTGCCGTGCTGACATCCTCGGGCGGCATCCCCGGCATCCCTCCAGCGGTGATTTCCGGCTCGCGCGCGACCCCGAGGTCGCATGACGCACGCGCGAGCTGGAGCGAGCCTTATAGGCTCAGAAGGAGGATCTAAGTGACATCAACTGTGATGTCACTTAGACACAGCCCGAGGGAGTGGTTCTGGGTTAGGATCTGGTTATATAAGGCCAGAGCTTGCAGTCTGTCGTTGGCCTTGATACTAATCAGCTCGCTGGTTCTTGGCTCCGTGCTCTGCCTGTATAATTATTGATAGCTGTAACTGTAATTTCTCATAATACCACTCAGGTATTATTGAGTATTATTATCATTGTGATTTTCTGTGTACTGACTCTCTGCCAGTTTTCTGACCTTGCTTCTGTCTAGTCCTTTTGTACCTCAGTCATCTGATTTCTCTTTACCGACCTCAGCCTGTCCCTGACTCTGCTTCCGTCTCATCCTTGCAATACAATAGCCATCTGATACACGTGTATGACCTAGCTTGAACTTTGACTCTGATTTACGTTTCACGACTTGGTACCTCGACTAATTACTTGTGCACAAGTACTGACCAACCTTGCTATTATTACTGTATTGTATTATCTGTGTGATCTGTTACCGCATCGCGCCCCAGCGTGATATTTATATACAGAGCGACACATAGAGGGAAGCATACAGTACATACAAAGTATGCTTTACTGCAATTCTTAAAGTGCATGTTATGCAGTACCTTACTGCATGAATTGTGTTGAGGTGACAGACTTCAACGCACCACATTGCTAACATGCTGATGTGAATGTACCATTACAATATAATTGCATCGTTACACCGCAACCCCCCACTGTGAACCTTAGGAGACTTGTAAATATGACATCTCATTCCTTTAGATAGCCTCACTTCCTGTATTCTCACATTTATTTCCAGATCTCAGTAGTATCTGCTCCCTTCACAACATAATCATTGAAATATCACAGAAGCCCAGAAGAAGAAATTAACTGTTTAGAGGCAAAACATGTGTTTCAGATTCAAGTCATTACATTCTTAGAACTTACAGAAAGCAACATGGAAGTGACAAACTGGCAGTACATTTTGCAGCTCTTGCCAACTTGGTTAGATGGCAATGTGCATTAAAGTAATCCAAAGCTCGGGTTCAAAATAGGCCATTACCCCTGAAGAGAGGAAACCCTCAAGATCCTACTGAGGCTTCTCTCGGTGGTCCACAGTTTCCCTGTTAATGAGCGCGGCCCCTTCCATATCGTGTTCATGCAGCTCCTCTTCCTGATTCATGGCTGCACGAGATCGCCCGTCCATGCGCATAAGCACAGAGTCTGCGGCTCCATCTTATTGCGCATGTGCAGACAGGCTCGCACAGCTGCTGTGAGGCCTTGAATCAGGAATAGGAGCTGCGCTGCCCCGATATGATTCAGCGACGGGGGTTACCAGAGCAGGTAGGGAAGCCTCAATAGGGTCCTGAAGCTTTGGTCTCTTTAGGTAAGTATCTTATTTTGTATCCGAATTTCGACTCGGGTACACTTTAAAACCATATTATTTAGTTGTGTAGACTTCTGACATTGTTAGGATGATGTAATAAAATTATGCCGAGTCAATCTGTCAGAGTGTGCCCGAAATAAGCACAGGTGCACAGAAATCAGTTTGAGGATCATTGCTGGGAGCCCTGGCAGGGGTGCACGTGTTGCAACGCTGCTGTTGATCTGGGTGGCGGTAAATGGCAATAATGAAAATACCAATTTTTTTTTATTGACTTACATGGTACCTTATTCTAACACTAACCCTCCTCCTAACGTCTAGCACCCTCCTATTGCCTAGCGCTATCCCCCCCCCCCGCTTTAAAAACGCACCCAGCTCCCACATGGCTACACCTAACTCTAACTGATCTCTGTTGCCCAAAGCACTTAACATATTAGCCAAATGTTTTGCTGATCGGCTATTACTTTACGATCCACTTGCCAAACTAGTGAACAAACTGTTAATGTTAGCCAATTGACTAGTATTACCCAGACCTGGTACCTAAAACTGCTAGTCGAAATATTAGCTGATTGGATAGTGAATTGGACGCCCAACTCATCACTTTGACGCTGTATACTACAGTTAATATTGCAGTGTATTACAGTGCCTGGCTTAGCCAACACCCAATTCACCTGATTTGATGGCAGTGCGCCTGACTTGACATTAACATTTGTTTGGTAGGATTTGTAGCAAGGCTGGTACACTTTAAAGGGATGCTGTAGGGGGGTCGGGGGAAAATGAGTTGAACTTACCCGGGGCTTCTAATGGTCCCCCGCAGACATCCTGTGCCCGCGCAGCCACTCACCGATGCTCCGGCCCCGCCTCCGGTTCACTTCTGGAATTTCAGACTTTAAAGTCTGAAAACCACTGCGCCTGTGTTGCCGTGTCCTCGATCCCGCTGATGTCATCAAGAGCGCACATCGCAGGCCCAGTATGGTCTGTGTCTGCGCAGTACACTCCTGGTGACATCAGCGGGAGCGAGGATACGGGCGTGCAGGCGCAGTGGTTTTCTGACTTTAAAGTCAGAAATTCCAGAAGTGAACTGGAGGCGGGGCCGGAGCATCGGTGAGTGGCTGCGCCAAAACAGGATGTCTGCGGGGGACCATTAGAAGCCCCGGGTAAGTTCAGCTCATTTTCCCCCGACCCCCCCTACAGTATCCCTTTAAGGATCCAGAATGTAATATTAAACCTACAGTGTATATTTAGAGTTAGTGTAAAAGTATTTGATAATACATGTACAGTACTTAGATTTTAATTAGCACTAAGTAGCCACTTGTTTTACAACAGTATGTTCATGAGCGCAAAAACATATTTTTGAAAAATAAAGCGTTGAACTATCATCTAATGGCAGTGTTCCAGCACAGTAAAAACTATGGCAACCATCTGTCAAAATTCTTTCAGTGCAGAGAAATTTTATATAATTAATTAGGGATTTGAAGTACTTTTCATGCATTTACTTCATTCAAAATGTACTTCATATTTTTTATTCTGAGAACATAATGATTTTTTGAAGCTTAAGTGTTGTGCTGTCTGTAGATCTATTTTTCTCCATCTCAATATCTTTACAGATTTTCTGACTTTTTTAGTAGGTTTACTGGATATAAAAGGAGTGCAAAAACCAGACTTTAGACGGTAACTTGTTGCCTTTAACAATATGGGATTGATTCACTAAGACAAAATAGCATGCCTTATCAAAGTTAGCACGCCTTATCAAAGTTAACACGCCTTATCAGAGTAGCATAGCGAATGCTACGAACCCGCAGGGGCTCAGGGTAGGACGAGTGTAGCTCTCGTCATTGCCAATTAGCAGGCATAAGTTCGCTATGTTACTCTGATAAGGCATGTTAACTTTGATAAGGCGTGCTATTTGTCTTAGCGAATCAAGCCCTATGTGTTTAAAATCTTCCTATATGACAGCCAAATAGACACTTACCAAATATGTTTGGTGAACTACAAATAGAGCTAGACAAAGAGATGCAAATAATTCTGAGTTGATACAAACTTATGCAAATTTATGCAGCTTAGTGAATCAAGCCCTATGTACAGGGCCGGCCCGCCCATGAGGAGGGGTGAAACTTTTGCCTCAGGCGGCACTTCTGGGGGGGCGGCACCCGCCCGTCCATGTGTGTGGGGGGCCGCGCGGGCAGGAAGGGGGTATTGGGCCTAGCGGCGGGGAGGGGGGTCGGACCCCCCCTCCCTCGCCTGGGTCCCCCGACCTCTGCTCCCCTCCAGCTTTAAAAAGGTCCGTGCTGTGGCTGCAGCTATTCGTAAGAGGCAACGGGCGGGGATTACTCCCCTCTTCCTCCGACGGGGGACCCAGGCGAGGGAGGGGGGGTCCGACCCCCCTCCCCGCCGCTAGGCCCAATACCCCCTTCCTGCCCGCTATCCCCTCCAGCTCGGGCGGCCCCCCACAACAACGGCTTGGGGGGGGGGGGGCGGCGGCGATTTCACTGAAAATTGCCTCAGGCGGCAAAAAGTCTAGGGCCGGGCCTGCCTATGTGTTTAAAATGTTCCCATATTACAGTAAAATAGACAGTTACCAAATATGTTTGGCAAACTACAAATAGAGCTAGACAAAGAGATGAAAATAATTCTGAGTTGATACAAATGTATGCAAATTTACGCAGCTTGAAAATGGCCCTATCTTGTCTAATTTGATGATTGGTCAATTTTTAAGCTGTGCAAATATGCATACATTTTCTTTTCAGTATTCTGCATCAACTACTGATATCTCATTGGCCACCCCTAACTACACGCCTGTAGTTGTAATACTTGTACTACGACGTATACCGTCTTTCCCCGAATATAAGACACTGTCTTATATTCTTTTTGGGGAGGAAATATGTGCTAGGGCTTATTTTTTTGGCCAAGCAATTTCTCTGGTGGTGGCGGCGGCGGCGACATGGTATTCAAGCTATGAGGGCGCCCTTTGACCCTCACGTTGCACTCAGTACGCTTTTACGGCTCTGCGCTGACGCTCCCTTCCTGTCATACTCGTGCGCCTGGCTGATGCGTCCCAGGCGCACATTGATTACTACATGAGGGGTGCGTCAGCACCAAGCCGGCAAAGCATACTGAGTGCAACGTGAGGGTCAAAGGGCACCCTCATAGCTAGAATACCATGTCGCCGCTGCCACCACCACCGGACGAATTACATGGAACGGAGGGGGACGCAGCCACAAGGGAGGTGCGGTAAGAGACCACACACCTCCCCATACACACAGCGCTCCCCCCCCCCCCCCAGCTAGGCCTTATTTTCGGAGTAGGTCTTATATTTCAAGCATGCTTGAAATATAAGGGAGGCCTTATTTTCGGGGTAGGTCTTATTTTAGAGGAAAGACGGTAGTACTGTTGATTTTGTCAAGCTATTGGCTGCAGTAGACTTTCCAGTCTCGATTAGAGTAATGCTGGGACTACACAATCAGATTTTTCAGCAGATTTACTGTCCAATCGATTTTCTGATTGTTTTTCTAATCAATTTCCATTCTATTCTATGAGAAATCAATCAGAAAAACGATCGAAAATAAGATCGGACCTATCGGAAATTATCTATCGAACTTTCTATCTGCCAAAAAAATCTCATGGTGTGTTCCCAGCATAACAGGCGTTAGCTAATAGCTGTGCAAAGCTTGATCTTACTATTATGTAAATGTTTGCTTAGCTTGACCAAGCAGAAAGTACTGTTACCTATGGATGGAAGGGGGTTAGTGTAGCAGGATGCCTCTAATAAATAGAAATATAGCATCAGTCAGATGAAAAATTATTTCTCAACTCCCTGCTAATTTCCCAAGGTGAATTGGCTGCATATGAGGGGGTTGCTATTCCATCATATGCAGCCAATTTGAGTATCTCATCCCTTCAAAAAAAATCAGTCCATATGACAGTGGTCTATTGCTGATATGCAGCTTTGTTAATTTTTACTTGTGTGTTAAAACATGCATTATTTATTTTACCACATTTTAAGGATACCTGCTTGAATAATGTATCTGAATTTTTTCCCTTCTTCTACAAAGTAAATTTTTCTAAAGCGAAAATATTGTACGCCCAACATTCTTTCAATTTTAGGTTTCCTAAAAAAAATAAAAATAAATAAAAAAGGTTGCCAAGGTTGTCTGCTATACTTTTACCCTGTAGACACTTGGGCGGTTGAGTTTTCAGTATATCATTCTGTGGGAAGGAACATGGCGTTTTGAGGTGTAGTGCAGCGGGTTGAGGGTGGAGACCTGATCAGAACAGTGCTGTTCAGAGTCAAATCTACTGCAAGGATTGTGACTGTCCACCTGGGATGTGGGGCTGTATAACCTTCAGGCTAGATCAGGCATGGGCAAACATGGCCCTCCAGCTGTTAAGGAACTACAAGTCCCACAATGCATTGCAGGAGTCTGACAGCCACAGTCATAACTCAAAGGCAAATGCATTGTGGGATTGGTAGTTCCGTAACAGCTGGAGGGCCGAGTTTGCCTATGCCTGGGCTAGATTCACACTTAGATGTGTTGCATTGAGTCGCATTGCATTGCAGCATGCTTTTTTTTCAATGGGATGCAACACAACTCAACCCAACGCATCTAAGTGTGATTCCAGCCTCAAAGTAGAGTGTCTATAAACAAGGGTCTGGAGGTTGGATGTACATTGTCAGGCTAGCTGTGGGGACAAGAAGGATTTATTTTTTTTTTTAGAAAAAATTGGAATTAGGCCTTACATTATTTAGCACATGCAAACAAGTCACTACAAATAAGTTGTCTAACTTATTTATATTTATAGTATATCTTCCCTTGTTTTGTAAGTTGCTGTACATTTTGTTAATCACCATACATTTGTCACCATAACAATTCTGTCTTCCGCTTCTGTATCGTGTACCAATATTTTTATACTTTTATGTACCCATACTTGTTTCTTTTTCTGTATAGCACCACAGCGGATGATAGCGTTATAGAAATCATTTTTGATGATAATGATTTTTCCATACTAGGTACTGAAAATGTACTATAAAAATAAGAGGCCTGATAAATTCCACAAATTATTATTGTGTGTCTGTGGTGGTATAGACACTGACCGATGAACCACAGTGGATATGCCCAGGCTTGTCCCATAACACTAAGAGGACTCTGATCTGGAAAGGAAAACTGCCTGTACCCTCCGTATGTACCGTAATTATGCACTTTTATTTATTGAAGAGTACCAGATATTTGTCAGCAACGTTTCCTTTTTCAAGCCTGTTAGTACCCTATCTGACACTGCCGGATCAGGCAGAATGATTTTTTTTTTTTTTTTTTAAACAAACACTCCCACTTTCAGTTAGATAAATAAAATGGCATAATTACATATGGATAGTGCCGGCAGTCTTCGCTTCCGCTAATTATTTGTGTTAAAACAGGATGGAACTCTTATTAGAAAACTCTTGCATCTATTGCTAGGTACAAGAGTAATAGTTTCCCCCATTATGATACATTTGCCTAGTTGTCCCTGTAGTGCCTAGCAAGCAGAAGGGAGCTCTGTGTGTAGCATATGCACACTCCTCCCTGCCTCCTCCCTCATAATGAAACATTTTCCATAAATGGACCCGGACTTCTCAGGTTTCCACTGGCCTGAACACACTATCAGTCACTGTGGACGGTCTACAAGGGGCCTTTAATAAGACCTTTGTAGCACTTGGTTCATGTTGTTAGATGAGAATTATGCTGTAGGACAGGAAATTACATTTCTATTAAAGCACAACTGACCTGAGAAGTACAGTATATGGAGGCGGCAGTATATTTTTTCTTTTTCACAATACCAGTTGCCTGGCTGTCCTGCTGATTTGTCATGCATCAGTAGTGTCTGGATCACTCACATAAAACATGTGGCTAATGCAGTTCAAACTTAGAGTGCCTAAATTATAAATTGCAGTTTGCTTTAAACCTAGTAAGTTGCCAAGATATATAAAATCACACAAGTGTGATTTTCTCAACTCCAGGGTCCGTATTCCACATATGGTCTTGAAATCCCCACCCCCAGTATGAAATTGGGCCTTGGCATTGTTTTTTTCATGCCAAACCATAGGTGCAAATGATGCTGGGGGATTGATATTATAACATCACCCCTCATGTCCATGTGATCTAATCTAGGCAGGCAGACAGACATCTGAAATAAGAATGATAGCAAACAGACATGATAATACAGGTTGCTGCAGTTCTTCTGGTCTCCTTTCTGTTACACACTGTGAAAAGATAAGTAATTTGATCCAGGCAGGCAGAGAGCAGGGGAGGGAGGGGCAGGGGAGGGAACCAGGCTAGAGGGGGAGACACAAAGCTTAAGCATTAGGAAAAATAAGGAAGTACTGCTACAGATAAATGTGTGTGTCTGTTCTATCCACTATGATGTACCAGTTGTAAACTTTGTGTTCATCTAACTGTACACAGTGCATATATTGCATATATGTATTGCCATTCAGACCTTTTTTGGCTGGAGGTGGTCTGGTCTTTAAGTCAAACATCTGATCTGCATGCTTGTTCAGGTTCTATGGCTTAAAGTGTTGGAGACAGAAGATTAGCAAAACAGTCAGGCAATGTGCACTATTTAAAAGGAAAATAAATATGGCAGCCTCCATATCCCTCTCAGGTCGGTTTTCCTTTAAACAGTTTTTTTTTAAATGTTGTACAGTGATTTTACATTTAACTATTTGTAGGAATGGGTAAAGGTGGACATTTGCGTTTGTGGTTAAGCTAAAAGCTCCTTAGTAAACCCTTCCATACTGTATCTCTGTAAATTCCATTGCCTTTGTGTAATTTATAATCACCATTAAGGGATTTGTAGTTCTGCTGTAGAATGCAGAAAAGTAATTTGTGGAATTATTGTTGATTCAGTTTGCCTGGCCAAACCTGTTATCATCGTAATCCCTACAAAGTAAATATGACTACCGTATATACTCGCATACAAGCCGAATTTTTGACCCCCAAAAAGGGGGTCAAAAGTTGGGGGGTCGGCTTGTATGCGAGTCTTCCCTGGTGGTCCGTGGTCCGCGGCCCCCGCTACCCCCTCCCGCCGCCACCGCTGCTATTACCTGCAGCGGCTTCCTCTTCCCCGGCGCTTCCTCTTCCCCGCTCTGCGCTCTCATGCCCGTATGAAGAGATCACAGCAGCGCGCTCGGCGCTGCTGCTGTGACGATGCAGGGGGCAGGAAAGAGCGCGGCTCCCTGTAGCGGCGATCTGTATCGCCGTTACCAGGGGAACCGCTCTTTCCTGCCCCCTGCATCGTCACAGCAGCAGCGCCGAGCGCGCTGCTGTGATCTCTTCAATTCATACGGGCATGAGAGCGCAGAGCGGGGAAGAGGAAACGCCGGGGAAGAGGAAGCCGCTGCAGGTAATAGAAGCGGCGGCGGGAGGGGGGCGAGCAGGGCACTATACTGGCCACTACCTACCTACACTGGGTACTATACTAGCTATATCGGGGCACTACCTACCTAAACTGGGCACTATACTAGCTAAACTGGGCACTTTACTAGCTAAACTAGGCACTTTACTAGCTATACTGGGGCACTACCTACCTATACTGGGGCACTACCTACCTATACTGGGGCACTATACTAGCTAAACTGGGCACTTTACTAGCTAAACTAGGCACTTTACTAGCTATACTGGGGCACTACCTAGCTATACTGGGGCACTACCTATCTATACTGGGGCACTACGTACCTATACTGGGGCACTACCTACCTATACTGGGGCACTATACTAGCTATACTGGGAATTATACTAGCTAAACTGGGCACTATACTAGCTATACTGGGGCACTATACTGGCTATACTGGGGCACTACCTACCTATACTGGGGCACTATACTAGCTATACTGGGAACTATACTTGCTAAACTGGGCACTTTACTAGCTAAACTGGGCACTATACTAGCTATACTGGGGCACTATACTGGGGCACTATACTAGCTATACTGGGGCACTATACTAGCTATACTGGGGCACTATACTAGCTATACTGGGCACTATACTAGCTATACTGGGGCACTACCTACCTATACTGGGCACTATACTGGCTAAACTGGGCACTATACTAGCTATACTGGGCACTATACTAGCTATACTGGGGCACTATCTACCTATACTGGGCACTATACTGGCTAAACTGGGCACTATACTAGCTATACTGGGGCACTACCTACCCTTACTGGGCACTATACTAGCTATACTGGGACACACTGGGGGGATCACGCGGCCAGCATTTCCTACCCCCGGCTTATATGGGGGTCAATCATTTTCCCCTGGTTTTTCATGGAAAAGTTGGGGGGTCGGCTTATATGCGGGTCGGCTTATATGCGGGTATATACGGTATGTGGTTTGGGGGATTTCATGTATTTATGTTAATTCCCATTTACAGTATCATTTCTAACACCCCAGCATAGTATCTATCTATCTATCTATCTATCTATCTAATATGACCCTTTGTAACCAATGTAGTGGATGACAAAATAATCAGGTTCCTAGAATGTAATATTGACTGCACTCCCACCCTGTGCAGCAATCCTCTGATATCTGCATTGGATCAAGGGTAAGCCTCAAGTGTGATGGAGGGAGTATTACTACTTCCTGTCACTAGCTGACTTGTTTAGTTTAATCCACTGGACCTACCTCTTACCACAGCGTAGGGGGTTGCAGTTGAAAGCGAAGGTCACTTCTGGCTAGACAGACTTGTGGGCCTGGCCTACTGCCCGAGAGAGATAGTTAAAGCCTGAACTCAGAACTTCCTCTCTGCTTTAAAAGATAAGCAACAGCATAATAAACTTTAAAGAAAAAATCTTTGTTACAGCTGATACAAATAATGCAATAAATCGGCAGTTTGTTTATTTTCTGCTTTCATGGAAGCAGACATATTGTTAACATTCTGTGTTTATCTATTAGCTCTTTGTTGTGGCAGTCACCTGAGACAGTTGAGGGATCAAATTACAACTTGTGCTTAGTCAAAAATGAGGGGCAATATTAGGCTAAACGCTCTAAATATATACATGGTGCATTTTTTCAACGCTTTCCTTTTGTCCCGTGCAAGAGTTCAGGTCGACTTTAAAGCACATCTAAGCTGAATTGAAAATAAATAAATAAGATGCCTACCTTAGTAGCTGGAAGTTTCTGGATCCTCATAGAGCCCACTGATCCAGCACAGGGTTCCTCTTCATCTTCTATCTGTGCTCACGGACGTGGATGAGGCCATCCAGACTGGGCATACATGAGAAAGGTCCACACATGCCCAGTTGAATGAAAAATTGACTAGAAACATCTGTGTGCTCTTTTTCCTGCAGTGTAGTGTAAATACCTGATAATGTCATAGGAACAGGATGCTCTGAAAGTCACTTAACAATGATTTTTCAGAAGGAATGTTGCAATCAGATTTATAAAGCTGCAGATGGAGCAGTTTTACGTTCTCCCCCTTTTTTTTTTTTTTAAATCCCAGCAGGTTAACTTTAAATAACTTTGCTTAGTTTATTTTGATGACATAGCTTTCAACGTCTTTGTAAAGCCAGGATTAGTGCAGCTGGCAGCAGTTTAGTGGAGTCAAAGCCAAAGTTTGCAGTATTTTTCAGGTGTCCTAATATTCATAAGTACCATACAAACACAACTAATGATTTGTACTGACTTGAGCAACAATCCACTCAGATATAGCTTGGAGATACCACTCTTGTACATATTTGGCAGTAAAAACGTTAAATCATATTTTAAAAAAAGACACTTTTGCAAATAGGTATTGTGAAAAATGAAGGACAGTGATTCTCTAAAGTGCTTTAATTGTTGTGTCAAAAACTGGCCTATGCGAAAAACCGTACGTGTGCAAGTTCATTGTGTATGCAAGTTCAGTGTGTAAAATATATATATATATATATATATATATATGTTACGGCCAGAATCCGAAGTCTGGCCACTTCGAGTTCTGGCCGGTCAAAACTAGAAGTGGCCTTGTCCCTGCGGCCATTGTGCGAAATGGATTAGAATTCAGGCCGGCGTTGCTCATCTCCCCCGGCTCTGGCTCCTCCCCCCGAGTTCTGGTAGCCGGGAAGACTTGCGTCCCCCCAGAGTTGTTCGTCGCAGCAGGTAAGCAGAGCGGGAAGGCTGCAGACATTGCTTCTGCGAGCACCCGCTCTGCAGGAATGAACGGCACGAATCCCTGTTTTCCTGTTGTGACTAATGACTCTGTAGGAGGGAAGGGGAGGGGAGGACTTGAGTGACCCCGCCTGTCGGAACTCGGAGGGAGGAGCCAGAGCCGGGAGAGATGAACGATGCCGGCCTGAATTCTAATCCATTTTGCATATTGGCCGTAGTGAGACGGCCACTTCTAGCTTTGACTGGCCAGAACCCGAAGTGACCATACTTCGGGTTCTGGCCTGAACATACTGTATATATAATAATTGCTGTGAAGGTCCACACCAAGCTGAAACCTTGACCTCTTTAGTGGTGTGCACAGATGTACCTTAAATATATGCCTTAACGTTTAGACAGTTTTAGTAGATTAGACATTTTGTTTTTATGATCGGTTATTTTATAGGGTTAACATTGCTTGAAGTTCTTTTTTGAATAAAGCTGGAGAAAGCATGGGAGGAATGAGTGTAGAAGCAGTGCTTGATCAACAGCTTCATAGTTTTGTACTATATTAAGCAATACAAAGTGAAGCAGTTTATTTTGTCATGGCAGCAACAGGCTCCACATGGCACCTCTGTGGACCTAAATGCAAATTAGTGGCAAGGGGGCTGCTGGTGCTCTTTTTTTGGAGGGGAGGGTTAGTGTTAGGAAATAGCAAAATAAATAGTAGTATATTGGTAATAAAAATGTTACTGATATTTTAACTATCGGCAACACCTCACTCCAAAAGTGACAGGCGGCTATACTAAATGTACCCATACAAACATAAAGGCAGTGGTGTGATCAGTATTTGATTATATTCCTGCAAAGTACAAGGTGATAAGCTAATAACCTATCAATATTCTCCTTATCCAGCAGTGTAGGACCAACTCTAGATGAATTTTTTTAAACTTTTTTTTTTTTCTATCTAATGCTGGGCATACATGGGTCAATCTGGCAGTCGATCTGACTCCCCACTCGTCCCCGCCGGCGCTCTTTATCAGCCGCTCGATTCCCCGCTATTGTCCGCCAGCGGGGATCGAGCAGGAAATCTATCCGGCAGTTCATCGGACCTGTCGGATATTATCAATCGAGCCATCAGGCTTGATTGATAAGGCTGCACAACTCCCGTGTATGCCCAGCATTATGCTGGGCATACACGGGAGTTGTGTAGCCTTATCAATCAAACGGGGGGGACGAGCGGGGATCGATCCGTGTGGACGAGCGGGGACGCGGCAGGGATGCGGTGGGGGTCGATCCGGCGGCTAATCGGCCGCTGGATCGACCCGTGTATGCCCAGCATTAGACTTAGAGCATCAACACTCAGTTTCTTTACTATTGAGAGAAGTCTCCTTGGTTGCTCAGAATCAGTATTAAAAACAGGAATTAATAATAATGCCACATATGAAAGCAGCTTTTTAGTAGTGCATGTTGAAACAAAAAAACAAAAAATAAAATCTTCTATTTGTGTCTGTTATCAAAAAGGGTAGAAAAAAAGCACTGACATCAGCTCATGGGGGTGTCACCCCAGTCACAGAAAGCTAAAATGTGTATATCTGTGGAACAAGGCTGAACATTTCTAGTTGACCTGTTTCCTTTAGGATTCTGTCATATTCCAAATAACAAGAAAACCTGAAAATTGTTACAAGTGGGAAATTTTAAGAGCTTTTTGAATAGTGACAATTTTATTAGTCCAGTATGTTATTCGCACTCACTAATAAAACTTAAAACATACCTACTGAACTATGGAATATAATCCTAATGCACTTACCATCTTTATTTATCCCTTCTCAAAAAATATCAGGAATATTTAGAAATGTTCCCTTACAACATATCTTTATAGATAACTAGGACAATTTTGTTAAAAGGCAATGTAGGTCTAAATAAATTGCAGGATTTGTATATCAGATGCTTTGAGATCATTGCAAATATAGCCAAGCATGCAATGTACGTGTATCTTGTTCTGTGAAGTATGTAGATTCATCGGTTTTCTATATGGTGGACATAGCAATACTCACTGATCCATTTTTTATTTCTGTAGAGGAACAACATAAGCTGCTGTTACATGTTCTGTTTTTATAACATTCAGTACTGAGTAAATTGTCAATAAGCATCGACCCCTGGTGGACACATCTACATGTTGCACCAGGGTGTACTAAACGTGATTACTCACTCCCACAGGGGAATTGTTCAGTTTTCTTGCAGAGTGAAGGGCAGACCATCAGTAGTGTGAAATAAGTTTATTACAGCATTGCAGCTTGATGCATATATTTCCCCCTCTGCTGCTTAGAGATAGAACTGCATCATACAGTACATAGCCTGCTCAAGACAGCTTTCACCTTTTTATGGTTCTCCCCTGTCTTAGACATTTGTGTTACTGTTCACATGAAGTTGTCCAGGACTATAAATTCAGACACCTGAAAAGAACAGAATAGGATCATTGCAGTGGGCCTGAATATTTGTCTTTTTTTCCCTCTACCAAGCAAACCGCCTACACATTTGGTCAAATTGAGATTTACTGACTGCACTGAGAGAGATGATAGTTGATCTTTGCTTTGGACAGCCAAGCTGTTAATTATGTAGGTAGCTGTATCTTATCTAGAAGCACTAAGGTCAATGCTTTCTTGTATATTCCCCTGACTTAAAGCCATTGTTACCCGATCAAAAAAGCAAAAGTCAGATACTCACCTAAGGAGAGGGAAGGCTCTGGTCCTAATGAGCCTTCCCTCTCCTCTCCCGGTGCTCTCCGTGCTGCACTGGCTCCCCTGTTCCAATTCCCCAGTGTGGGGGACTTCAGAAGTCTTCGGAAGCACTCGGGCTCCCGAAGACAGACGCCTCCATACTGCGCACGCGCGAGTGCATCATAGAGGGCGCTCGCGCATGCGTAGTATGGAGTGGCCCATCTTCTGGAGCCCGAGTGCTCCTGAAGACTTCTGAAACCTCCCTTTGGCGGCGGAAGTGGCAAGTGGAATTGACCGAACTGGTCGAATGCTGCTGCGGGGGATTCTGAGTGGGCACCGGGAGAGGAAAGGGAAGTCTCATTAGGACTCAGAGCCTTCCCTCTCTTTAGGTGAGTATCTGACTTTTTTACATTGGGTAACATTGACTTTAAATCGGCTAAGGTGGCTGATAATGACCACCTCATCCAATAATCAGGCTTGTGTTTGGAAGCCAGCAAACTCCCACCCACGAGCGATCTGCCAGGCGGATCGACTCACCCTCAGCGATGCCGACCTGCCACCAATCCCATTGTTTGCACTGCCCACCGCGCAGCCCGGCCCAGCGATGTCACCCAAGGGGATCTTAAAGGAATGTCTCAAGTTGGCTATAGATCGACTCACTGAATACTGAGAATAATGCTTGCTTGTGTTGTATGTGTGTGGATATGTTGGTCTTCTATTGGAAGATCAAAACAACTTTGTTTTGTTTTTTAAATCCCCATGCCTCTGCATCCCTAGTTTTACATTTATTCACCTCCATGTGATTCTGTGTTATGAAAGTGTTATTCCTCTGCTGATGTTTTGTAGAAAACGCAATAAAATACCTTTTATACTCAGAGGTGTTCACCTAGTCAACAATTGGATTCAGAGTACTCTAAGAGGTGCATGGGGGTTAATGTCTTGATACACTGATCATAAAAACACATATAGATGCTGTCATCTTCCGTGTGATTTGCTTAAAATTTAGACAGACGTGCAAGTTTGGACTTTTATTGAGACTGGATTGGAACTCCGTAATACTGGATAATATTATACAGTGCTTAGTGAGAAGCAGCTACTATCAATGACATCAATCCTCTGCTTTCTCTAAAGCTACTTTCCCACTAAGACGTTGCGTTAGGTGCTACGTTAAGGTCGCATAATGTGCACCTAACGCAACGCATAGTGGGGTTGTAGCCGGACGTTACATTGAGCCGCGTTGAGCGGCTCTTCACACGTCCTGTGATGCCGTGATGCGTACTCTTGGACGCATGCGGCATCACGTGGTCCCGCCGGCAAATTGCCGCACAGAGCGGCGCTCCAGGAAGTAAACACTGCACGTCACACCGTGCAGTGAATAGTAATTAGCCATGTGCCTGGCCGAGGAGGAGGAGTCCTCCTCCTCCAATACTACTGAGCATGTGCAAACAGTCTAACGCGGCTTAGCCATGTAGAACGCACAGCATGCAGCACTTTAAAATAACGTGAAGCGTTACAATGTAACACAACATGGGCACTGTGAACAGCCCATTGATTTTTCATTACTGTGCGGTTGGCTGCATTACAGGCTGTACTAACGTGCGCCTGTAACGTCGCACCGTGAAAGCAGCCTTAAAGTACACCTTACAATGAAGGGCTCTGGAGACATGCTTATCTCATTCTAAAAAAATGATAGTTTCCTGACCGTAATACTGGCTTTGTATATCTATTTGCTTCTGAGGCATCCGGCTGGAACAGGTGTGCAGATCAGTAAAGTCATTTTGTGTATACTTTTTCTAGGTGAGTGTTTCAAAAAGTGTTCTAACCACACAGTCATAGCAAGTTTTGTTTGTCTTTTTTGTTTGATATGGAGGCTGCCATATTATTTCCTCTGAATCAATGCCAATTGCCTGGCAGTCCTGTTAATCTTCTGTAGTGTATACAGTAGTTTGGGAATAACTACTCTGAAACAAGCATGTGGCTAATCCAGTCAGACTTGAGTCAGAGCACCTGATTAGCATGCTTGTTCTGGGTAAGGGGGGCAGCCATACAATTTGAATTGTTTAAAAGCATAAATATGGCTGCCTCCATATCACTCTTACCTCAATTTCCCTTTAATATCACATTTTTAACCCTTTTAGGAACTGACTCTGTACGCGAACTGCACAGACTCAGGTTTTCAGAATTAGCATATCCATCCCCCTATGTGGCCTTTGTCACACCTAGTGACTGGCTGAGCATCAGTGTTGGACAAGGGCTACAACACAGAACCATAGTTAATCTGTCGAATCAACATAAGAAATGATTCTTAGAGGTCTCTTCTGTTTTTTTTTATGTTTTGTTTTGTTTTTTTCAGCAATGTCGGTCGCTTTGAAAATCATTATGTCATTATGCTACCCATTCTTCTGACTCTTATTTTATTAGTTTATACCAGCGCATAAGACGACTTTTTAAAGGACTCGCAAGGTGACATGTGACATGATGAGATAGACATGGGTATGTAGAGTGCCTAGCACACAAATAACTAGGCTGTCTTCCTTTTTTTCTTTCTATGCCTGAAAGAGCTAAAAATCAGGTATGTAAGTGGCAGTTCCTGTCCGGGTCGGGACCGGATTGGACTCTAGCGCAACCCTCACTGATAAGGAATTGCAGACATAAAACACTTTTGTGGCAGTAAATTGCTTCTAAGAGCAGGAAAGAGATAAAGGATCAATAGTTCATATATTTTAGCACTGGCATACTTCAATTAATGTGGCATTGAGAAAAGGCCATAAAGCATTAAAAGCTTAACAAGTTGATTTAAATATATAATAAAACTGTGGGATAACTTTAAAAGTCATTTTTAGAAGTAGGAGGACAAATACAATTGTTTATCTCAGTTTAGTTTTTTGCCTCGGATGTCCTTTAACCGCTGACCTTAAATTTCTGTGCTGTGTGCTGCATTCATCGGGGAAACGCTGCAGGCATCGGGCTTTCTGTCTTAAATGAAGTTAAGCAACCCAGATAGCATAACAGCGGTGAACAGCTGCTCGCACGGGTAATAGAGCAGCTTCCTGATTCAGGGGGGGGGGGTCACCTGACTGATGACGTGTGACGTGCGCTCATGCTGGAAGAGATTGCTGGCGGAACACACTGTATTGTGGAGCGTACACTTCACCGAACAGGTGAGCTGCAACCAGGAAGCTGCTCTGCTACTCACGGGAATGGCTGCTTGCAAAAAGCTACAGGGAAAATACAGCGAAAATACTGCAAGCTTTGCCAGCACAGCGCAATCTCTGATCTCTGTCCCCTCCCCTGGATGACTGCAGCACACGGTAAAGCCAGTTGCCACTATCTTTTATACAGTACCAATCTTTTATATGATATGTTCTGTTAGGATGTCATATGATACTGTAAATCGTTTATACCGGTAATACAATCATTTTGATGTGAGGCGCAAAGGGGTTGGCATATAGGGGTGGGCCAGGTGGATGGAGGAGGCATGTTTTGTGTGTGTATGTCAGTGAATGAGGTGGGATCTAGAGGCAGGCCAGGAGGTACTCTTATATGGCGAGTATATCCCACATTCTATTTTGTTAAAAGTTGGGGGTCATCTTATACGCCCAGAATGCCAGAATATACGGTATAATTAATAGGCTGTCAGTTGCTTTTAAAGGACATGTGGAATCTTGCTAAAGCAAAAGAAAAACATTTTCTAGGTACCTTTGCAAATGCTTTGCATTTATTGATATAGAATGTTACTGACAACCTGTTGCTTCATCGGTGCAGTAAAGTTAAATATGTCTGAACTGGGTGCACGGTATTCCCTGATTTGCATACTTTTCCATGCAACAAATAATTTACTATTTCCGTAAACGGCATCCTTTCCAGTAATGAGAATGGCCACTTTACTGTACTTAACAAATCCTATTCATAGTAATCTCTATTAAAATTAGCATTTGAATAAAAATAACAAGATAAAGCTTAATGCGGAAAATGGTTCTATAAAAGGAGAAAACCAGCCAGTGTAAATCCCTTTCTTTTTGTGTCCATTTGAGACACTATTTTCCACTACTGGTTGCTCAAATATAGGCCTAAAGCTGTCTTTGTGGCGAGCTGGCGTTAACATATTGCAGAATTTCTAAAATTAAGGCCTTTCTTAATGTAATCTCTTCAAGGAGGAAGGAGGGGAGACTTGCCAAGCTTTCATCCTGTTAAAGAATGACTGAAGGATTTATAAAGTAACTTTCAGCTGATTTCATTGATGAGGTCAGAAGGGATCACATCCTGAATTTATTGCAGATTAGGTTTGATTAATCCACAGCCCGACATTGCACCAGCTGTGTGCTTGGCAGGTTTTTTTTTTATTTTATTTTTTTAAAGGGGGATTAGTGTTGATTTAGTTTAGTTCTTTCTTGAAGTTTGTGTCTAATAAAGGAAATTCTTTTTACAAGACTGGGTTGGACTATTGTGGATTCTTGTACAGGCCAGAGAATGTGATGAATAGAATTAGTGGGTTAAGCTCAGTTAGACATTGAGCTTTATTCGGGGAAAGAGAAAAGTTAGACTGGCAACTGGTGTAGATCTGTTGCAGTATCAAGCTTCAGCTATTTCAGTGAGCTGAATATGTTGTTACACTGATTCTCTGCTGAAATGTTTGCTTTTATTTAGCTTAGTTCATATATACACATGTGTAGCAGGGGACTCTGGTCACTTTTAAAGTGTTTTTCCAGGAACGGTAATGAATCTGTACAGCTTTCTGTATGGCCAGGCTGAAATCCAATAGCCTATTATTTCATGTAATTGCTTTAATTACTTCCTGAAATTGCTGGAAAGAGGTCCTATGCTGTTTGTACTGACACCAAACTACAACTCTTATAGCTCCTGAAGAAATAGGTCATAGAATCCCCCTGCCCTCCCCGCCAACAGACAGATAAGCCTGACCTGGCTGTACCTCCCCATCATTTTCCAAAACAGGTGGAGTTAAAGGACAGCTCACAAGGCTGGGAGATGTAAACAAAGACGTTCCCGGGAATGAATCCTAAGGATTTTTGGAAATTAGCTCAAAACCAACATAACCAAAGTCCTGAAGACTGCAAAAAGTTTCTGGGTATTATTTATTTATGCAGATATATCTGTTTGACTTTTTGTGGGAGGTTGATGAGCATAAGGCCTCTTTCACATCTATTAACGCGGGCAGGAGCCGTTTCCTGCACGCGTTATATTCCCTGTGGTATGTCGTCGGTAATCTTCGGTGCGATGCAATCAGCGGCGGTAGCTATTAATTGAATCCAAAGGAAAATGGCGGATCGACGCTCCTTGGTGCGTCAAACCGCAACACACCGAACCGCAGCGCCGGGTGTGAAAGGTAAAATGAAAGTCTATGGACTTTCATTTTACCTTGGTTAACGCAAAGACCTTCCTTTTCGTTACAATGCTTGGTAACCTATATTAAGCGCACCTACACATGAAATCCTATACTATGGCACTAATACCTGGCTACCTACCTATACTTAGTCTGAGGGCGTTTATTTTTTTTTTAGGGGGGGGGGGGCACTGTGGCTATAACGTGTGGTGCAAATTGTCTTTCTTTGTCATTCTAAATGGTAGGGGGGGGGGGGCAGCTAACTGTCCCACTGATTGTTTTTATTAATATTCCTGAAAGGTTCTAGCCTTCATTTTTAAGTATATTTAAGATAATGCACTCTTTCCATCCATTTGTGGTTATTAATAGTATGTTTTCATTATACATATGTGACGTGTCACAGAGATCTGAGCATTTGGCGTGATGTGTAACAACGTCAAATAAGGTTGGGAGCCACTGTCCTAGGAGATATCTCAGGAGAAAAGGAATTGCATATGAGCCTGTGTGTGTGTGTGTGTGTGTGTGTGTGTGTGTGTGTGTGTGTGTGTGTGTGTGTGTGTGTGTGTGTGTGTGTGTGTGTGTGTGTGTGTGTGTGTGTGTGTGTGTGTGTGTGTGTGTGTGTGTGTGTGTGTGTGTGTGTGTGTGTGTGTGTGTGTGCGTGCGTGCGTGCGTGTGTACGCATGCGTGAAGAGGATGAAGGGGGGCACAAAAATCAGGTTTCGCGCAGGGCGCTGTGAAACCTAAGGCCGGCACTGAGTGCACAGACCATATCCTGGATCATGCACCATTAATACAAATATGCCTTGATTTTCAAAATGTATCATCAGCTTAGTAAGAAGCAGCTCGAAAGAAGCTCATTCTACTTAGACCATCCAGTGTACTTTACATGAATGCTGATCAGTAGTGTTCTACAAATCCTAATCATACATTTGCTTAGGCCGTCTGTTTCCTGCTCATGCCGTAGATGGGCAGAAGGGACATGGATGTTTTGTAAAGCCCTGTGTCTATAGCCTAATACAACCAAAGGCAAATTGTTCATACCATGGACATATCAATTGTACATGGTATACAGTCACTACAGCTGGGGTTGTATACAGAGGATACATTTTAACTGAAAAGAGTCTTACTAATAGTAGAACTGATAGCCTCACTATCAATATCCCAGTTATGACTTATGGCTCTGGCAAGCCTCTAGCAAGCAATAGTCTTCCCATCAACTCAACTGTACATACTGTACAAACCTTTTCTCCAATAGAACATACAAGATGGCTGTACCCTAGCTAAGTTTATTGCAGGAAGAGTTCCTTATAGAAAGGTACAGATGTGGACATTTACATATGCATGCAATTTAATATTGCTTAATAAAGATTTATTGGTAAATACATTAAACTGATCAGAACCTTCTCAATGGGGGACACAGACTTCAATTAATTGATTTATTATTGTCTGTGCCATTAGTGGTGATAATTTAATCACTTCCTGTGCTTGTGATTCAGACAAAATGTCCCCAAAGAGAATTGAATAATGGCTGAATTTCCACTTAAAATTTTAGAACTCTGTCTAATAATAACAGAATCCTAGTGAAGTCTGCTTCAGCAATTTGTCTTCCCATATTTGTGTTCGGGATTGCATGGGAGCTGGACTCTTGTGACATCCTTAGCCTAGTTTGTTTGGGTTGGACTTTGATAGCTCAAAAAGAAAAACATAAGCATTTGGGTGGTCTATGTCAAATGTGTACTAGGCAAAAAAAGCAAATTATATCATTGTATAAGCATGATATAATTCAATATTCCTGCTGTAATGGATGTCAGGTTTATTGAAGGGGAAAGACTACAATATCATGATTCCCTTGGCTGATAATATAATTGTGGGCAGAGGCACAGAGAAGTCTTTGATGTTTCCTGGCACAGTGAATACATTTGGACATCTTTGTTTTATTCAGCACAGACTCGTAGAGAGAACTGCCGGAACGGTCTTCCAGATATTGCAGGAAAAATGTAATGAAAAATTGATAGAGAGTGCTGCATGTTTGCATACAATAATTATTATGCAGATGTTGTTAATTGTCTCAAAGAGACCAGGAAGTCCTTGGAATCGCTGCCAAGGATCTGTTGTAATTCAAAATAGGTTGTAAATAAACGCTTTCTAAGGGTCCCAAAATGGAAACTGGTTGTGAATATTAACATCTGAACATTCCGGGAGTATTAATTACATTTGAATATCCTGTTGTTCCAGTGATATATGGTCTACGTGGCTTTTGCATGTTGACTTTTTCAGTACAGCTACATGCCACGGGCAGACAGCAAATTCAGTATTGGAATTATTTGACTCCTACTCTGATTGTAATATATTTCCCTCTGCCTGGGTTACTTTTTTTTAAACGTTTTTTTCCCCCCTAAGCAATATGACATATGAAAGCATTAAATGACATTTGCCATTTCGAATTAATAATAGAATATGAGGACAAAACACTCAAAAAGACCTCTAGTAATAAAGATGTCTTTTTGCCCTGGGGAACTTTGAGAAACTGTATTGTCTATGGGCTCAAATATTTCTGACAGAAGTAGGTGACGTCCGTTTATCTGGTGACAGATGGCATACAAGGACAACGTGAGCCCAAATCTGCATCGTCTCTCGTTCGCTGTCCCGGTAATAGAATGAAGTAGAATGAAGTAAACGTGCAATGTTTTATGTTATCTGGAAAATTAGACAAATCCCACCAGTTACCAGTAGTATTTAGCTGCTTCTTTTGTGGCCATTTGCCATCAATACAGAGTGCTCGCAAAGCATCAGATTTGTGCCAGACGTGTCAAATCCTATTGAAGAAGAAACGTTTGCGATTGCTTTGGGAATCAATTGTAACACTTTTATATGCAAGGCGACATAAGAGAAGACTAGACTGATACTGATGCTGACAGTTGCAGACAGGCTGGACAGTGAGCTGACAACTGCATTTTTAATAAAAAGGAAAAAAAAAGTCAGGTGAAATCAGCGAATGATTTTTAAGTAACATGCCATCATCTAACAACACGAGCATTAGCCTGAGTCTTGCACATTCGCTTTTAACCACATTGATTACATTAGTCAGAATTGGTCTTAATTTCCCCCATCTGACTGTTCTGATATTTCTCAGGCATGTTATGTTTCAGTACCACCAAAGCGTACAAATTAAAGGAAAATATTGTCTACTGTGTTTATTTGTACATGCCTTGATGAAAACTGCCACTTCAATTCCACATCAAGGTATCTATACAAGTAAAATTACTGTTTGGTCCTTATTTAATAAGGCAGGGGAGAATGTGCAGAGTTCCATGAACCATTGCTGTGACTGCTCTGAACTGATAGATGGTGTCATTAGCATAGTTTGTATGGGTTACTGTACATTGTTGCTCTCTCTTTCAACTGCCACGCTAAACACTAAAGTCTGCTAGTGTCAAGTTGAAAATGGCCACACACAAACTGCCCACTAAACGCTTAGTCTGTCAAACAGTTGTTGAAAAAGAATCTATTAAAAAGCCCACGTCTCCTAGTCCTAATCCATTCATGATACAGTCACAATTGACTGAGTTTTTTTTATTTCCTCCTACCCAGTTTTTCAGGGGGATTTTTCATGGTTAATAAAGGGGGATAGGGGACCATAGTATCGCCATGTATGCCATTTTTGTAATTAGTACAGGGATACCAGAGAGATTCCCTTTGGAAAAGTTAGTCAGGTGACACAGGAAGCCTGGCAGAAAACTGGTAGCTGCCAGAAGAGTGGGAGTTGCTTGTCTAACTAGTGGACTTCCTTTAGCACAGATACACTATTAAAACAAATTCATTAAAAAAAATTCTAACCTGGCCATTTTTATTCCCATGGACACAGCTTAAGTGACCTTTGAGTTACTGTATTAATGGGTAATTTTAGGTCACATAGAGAAAAACGAATAGGTGAGACAATATATTTACATTGGTTCAAAACAATAGATAAAGGTTTGAACAGGGATAGCAATTTTTTATCCTGGTATGATGCTGATTGAATTTAATTGGCACATTTATTTATAAGCTTGTATCTACTCTGTTTCTCCGGATGTTAATTTGTGTTCTCTGAATTTATGAGCTCTCCATGCCAGCCTGAGCCTTAAAGTGTACCTAAGATGATGGAATGTAAATGTTTTATACATTCCTGGAGCTTCCAACCCTCTTCAGCCTGAACGTTCCCTCGCTGCCATCCTCTGTCTCCTGGATACTCTGTTATGGTCCCGGGACTTCGGCCAGTCAGTGCAGGCGCAGTGCGGCCGTGGGTGTTCCCCGTTGCGCGCCCGCGGCTGTGAGCGTTCTGCAGTACCACTGCACAGGCATAGAATGCTCCTGTCCGGGCTGCGCATGCGCAGTAAGCCCAGACTCCCAAAGTTACAGGGAGCCATAATGGAGGAGGTGGAGGATGGTGGTGAGGTGATTTTTTGCAACAAACAATTTTCTTTCCACGATATCGCCCAACATCATTTAATGAAATTTTTTTAGACAATGCTTTACAATACAGGCCACTCACGGTGATCATTTGTTTTTGAATAAATGCCATGTTCAATTAAATAGCATCCGATGGTTCCGATCCTCATTGACTTTTTTGAGATTTGCTGCGATTGTGTAAACAATCCTTACACGATTGTTCATTTCCGACTCCACAACAACGCTTTGAGAATAGGCCAGATGGATCGGGGAATGATCGTTTGTTGGCCAAGATCCCGGATCTATCTGGCTATGATCTGCCAGTGGGTACTTAGGTTTACTTAATCCTTGCATACCTAAACCTATCAATCCTCTATTTGTCATAAAAACCTCACAACACTTGAGGGATTAGCAAACATCCTTATGAGAACCGTTTTGATGTCCAGTTGTAATTAAGGCATCTGAATAACATTTATATTTGCAAAAAATCTCTGTACCTCCTTCTGATGTTCACATATATATAAGCTGTGTGTTCTAACACTGTGTCAAGCTACAGGAATAGAAGAAGGTTTATAAGCCAATAAGTTACTCATTCTCCTTTAATTTAGTCAGTGAATGGTATTCTCCTAACTGAAAACGTTAAACTTCCTTTAAAGAGGAACTCCAGTGAAAATAATGTAGTAAAAAAAGTGCTTCATTTTTTACCATAATTATGGATAAATGATTTAGTCAGTGTTTGCTCATTGTAAAATCTTTCCTCTCCCAGATTCACATTCTGACATGTATTACATGGTGAAATTTTTACTGTGGGCAGGTTATGTAGCTGCTCCTAGCTGTTTTGGCTGTTAGAGACAGCTGTAAACAGCTAATTCCTGTCTGTGAACATTGTTACATTGTGACAGTTTGCCCAGAGTACCGCGGTACTCAGAGCTTCTTGTGGGAGGGGTTTCAGCACAAAATCAGTCATACAGCACCCCCTGATGGTCTGTTTGTGAAAATCATTATATTTCTCATGTAAAAGGGGGTATCAGCTACTGACTGAGATAAAGTTTAATTCTAGGTTGGAGTTTCTCTTAAAGTTTATGTGTCTACCTACCTGCAGAGCTCAGCAGTTAGGGTTATAACGGCGATTCCTGCTAGAAGTGTGTTATACCACTGAAAACTATGTAGGCAGCAGTTATGGTTGTAAAAGAAGGTAATAAAAAAAAAAAAACACCCCTAACAAATGGATTAGCCTCCCAGTCCTTCATAAGTCACTATTTACAATACATGTTACATTGATGAAACCATTCATTTAAAAAAAAAACTTTTTACACTATTTTAGAAGGATGTTTAATAGTTTATGCATAAACCACTTTTTATTTTTTTTCTCATTCGCGGAAGAACCCCTTTAAAGATTGTTTGTAAATGAATGCATGTGTAGCTACCATTACCCTCATAGCTGTATACTTCAACCTTTAGATGGCAGGGTTAGGCACCACCAGGGAGGAGGTTAAGGGTTAGGCACCCCAGCGAAGGGTTCTGTATGAGAGTTGGAAGAGGTTAGATAATCATAAAATATCTGTAAATTTACCAATATTCTACCACCATTATTCTGTGCCCCTTTAAACAGGCACCTTTTTTAAATGTACACATTTGATTAGGTCAGTACTAGGTAGCAAAGAGCAGTACTTTAAATGGTCATAGTACTTGGAAGCGGGTTGCTAGTATTGGGGGCAGCAGAACATTGAGATATGGAGGTAAAGGGGTTTGGATAGCAGTACTTGTTGGAAAAGGTTTCTGTACTGGAGGTATAACAGCAGAACTTGGGGTGACTGCAGTAGTCAAATGGGTAGCAGTACTTGTAGGAGGAAGTGTCAGTAGTGTGTGTGTGTGTGTGTGTGTGTGTGTGTGTGTGTGTGTGTGTGTGTGTGTGTGTGTGTGTGTGTGTGTGTGTGTGTGTGTGTGTGTGTGTGTGTGTGTGTGTGTGTGTGTGTGTGTGTGTGTGTGTGTGTGTGTGTGTTTCTTGTTCCCCTGTGATAGCAGCAGCACAGGTGCCTGCAATGAACATCCCTTTGTATATTTGATAATTCTACATTAGAGGGTGCTGCATAAATGAGTACAATTGAAATAAATGATTTGTAAGAGGTAGCTGTGAGTAAGAGGTAACAGTGACGGCAGAATGAAACATGCATTTTCAGTTTTATTCTATGTCAATTTATATTTTTTTCTTTATTTAACAAGCCAATACCTGTACTGTTTGCATAGTTTAAGTTGGGATCTGGAGATGTTTTAACATTTGGAACAGTTGAAATGCTGTTCTAATTTGCTTTTTGGTCCAGGCCTGCAAGTGTTTTTCATTATCTGAAGCACAAGAACAAAGTGACACACTGGTAATTCAATAAGCTAACTTGTGGCTCTATGCTTGACAGCTGTTTGACTGTACAGTAGGCTTCCCTTTTGTATTGAGTTTCATGCTTGGCGGTTGTCATGTTGTACAGAAATGGTTTGTTAAATAGGAGGATTGATACCAGAGGATATAGACGCGACTTTACTCCTTTCAACAATGCAAATAAGTCCGGGCTATTGAACCAGCCTGATTAGTGGAATGTGATCCTGAAAGCAGATAACTAACATCGTCCTATAAGTGTAACAAAATTATTACTCTATATTTTACTCCACAGTCACCATCCGCGTACAGTACATAAGGGTATGTAACAGATAGGATTCTTCTGATGACATTTTTAATAATGCATTACGACATTCTAAGGTAAAAATGCACCATTTACAACCGGGACTTGAGGAAACTTGAATGTTCTTTATTTTTAGAACTCATGTATTCTTTTTCATTCAATCAGGAATATAAAAAAAGTTAAGCAAAATTAAGGGAAAACACGTGCCAGAAATATTTGTACTCCTTCAAACTATACGAAGTTGCGTTCAAAGAGATTCCAAGCACACAAAAAATGGTATGTGCGGTTTCAAAATTCTTGCAAAGTACTGTATTGCTTACTTCAAAATGAAGCTCCCATGCTTAAAGATGGCTTGGCCCATGATGCATTGCTGCAGGATATGCAAGTTAATGCTTTATGCTCCAGTGAGCTAGGTGTGCTTTGAGAATCATTGGTTTTGTAGCTCACTTGTAGCTTTTTAATTGTACAGAACTGATTCATCCAACAGCCGGTTTAGGCTGTTATGGCCTCCTTCACTGCATCATATAGAATTAGGTTACTCTGTAGGGCATACTTATTAGCTGTAAAAATGATAATGCTGAGGGATTGAGCATACCACCCAACTTAGAAAACAGGTTAATCAATTTGTTACTCTAAGTATATTCCAGATGATAAGTGCAACACCAGTGGCGTAGCTAAGGAGCTGTGGGCCCCGATGCAAGTTTTACAATGGGGCCCCCCAAGCACTCTATACATAACAATTGATACGGCGCACCAAAACCTGCCAATGGCAACTACAGTGTCAGAGGTGCAAGAAGGGGGTGGGGAACAGTTTGTTAATGATTTCCACTATTCAAAGTATCTATAGAAGTGATTATTATGAGCACAGGACCAATAGAGAGCTAATATTGTAGTTGAGGGAGGGTCCTTCGGGGCCCTCTGGCCCAAGGCCCCGATGCGGTCGCTACCTCTGCACCCCCTATTGCTACGCCCCTGTGCAACACTAATTTCTATATAAAGTGAAGCTATGTGGCTACTTGGCCAAGACAATTGTACATGATTGTTTTGGATGAAAATCTAGTGTCAGTACAGATGTCCCATTACATGGTTTAGCTATCCTCTGTGCTAGATCAGTATGGGACTAACACAATCAGCTGTTGTTCTTCCATTCCTCCCACCCCATAAAACAGATCAGCTTGCATGGCTGTAGCCAAACAGCATATTTGTATAGTGTTTGCTCCTATAACTGTCACCTAGAATGATCTCAAGTGGTTATTATTATGCGTTTATGTAGCACTTTGCAGAGTTCCTAGCTATGTTACTCCCTGCCTTACAGAACACACCACTTTTGACACCAGAGACCAGGGTCCAAATCTTGGCTGGAGCCTGTACTATTCAATAAGAAGTCCTCGAGCAAAACTTCTTTATGCTCCAGTGTGCCCTACTGAGCGTGCCCAGAGTGGCTGCAGCTCTAAAATGCTTTGATTCCGAAAGTGCAATACAACTGTTAATATTTCACTTTACCTACCATAGTTATAGGCTTGTGTCCGTATTATAGTCAAAGTCTTTTGTTTGCATTTCTTCTTTGGGCAGTATTCAGCACACTTAGTAAAAGCTGAAGATTGCCCTGCATAATGCAGTTGGCAGGAAAGAGGACGATAGCATTACAGTCCTCACTCCAGGAATTCTTTAGCTACATCAGAATAGGGCAGAGCAGCTGGAGAGTCTACGATCTGCCACTGAATGCCATTCTTGGCCCCCTACAGTGTGCGGTCTGCTACATGTCTCAAGAATGTCAGTAGCAGACCAAAGTAAAAACAGATATAGTGATATTGTTCAGGGAACAATGGGAATCAGCAGTTTCCGATAGTGTTCATTTCTGATATTGTTCTCTAAACACTATCAATACAAATTTACTAGAACCTTTCAGCTTACAGTTGGCAATGATGTTTGCTGGATTTTGTGTAACATGCCTCTAAGCACATAAGTAAGTACATTCAAAATGATGGTGATTTTATTTATATATGTTATTTAAATTCATGATAAATATGCCCAGATAGGTGAAAAGCTTGTGAGAGCAGGAATACAGCGTACTCCGCAATGGAGAGCCTGAGCCACTATGAGTATTTGTAGTGAAAATAGCCTAATGGAAAAAATGCATATTTTTTACAATATTAATTTATAAATGATTTAGTCAGTGTTTGTAAAATGTTTCCTCTCCCTCCCTGATTTACATTCTGAAATTTATCCCAGGTGGGGACATGTTTCGTCCTGACAATTGATCTCTGCTGAATGTTCATTTATTGAGAATTCCTTGCAGAGGGAGACACTGTTTGTTTGGCAGTTAGAAACAGCTGTTGTTTCTCACAATGCAACAAGGTTTTTAGACAGGAAACTGTCAGGGCCATGGTCCTGACATCACGCTGTGGGAGGGGTTTCACCACAATATCAGCCACACAGATTTCCCTGATGATCTGTTGAGAAAAGGTAAAGAATTCTCACGGGAATGGGGGTATGTGCTTAAGATGAAGTTCACTCCTGGGTTAAAGCTCCTCTTTAAGATCCTTAAAGCCCTTTACTTTCTGAAAGCAGGGCAAAGAGGAGAAATGCACCTAGCTCCAACTTAGAAAGCAATAAAAAATGTTAACCCACCCCACTGTAGCCAAAACAGAAAAACAGTGGTTGTCATGACCTACGGACAGTATCCTGCCACTGTCAAGTTATTTTGTCTGATCATGGAAAAAGGACATTACCCCTCAGACACATCTAGAGACATCAGATTGTTACCTGATCCAACCCAATTGGGCAACTGTCATCTTCTGTCTGTGGACATATTTAAAGTTTAAGCTTACATGTAAAATCTACAGTATATCCCAAGTAAATTTCCCAGTTGCCCCTTGAACCTTAATGCACATAACTGATGTTCTCACCTAAACAGCAGTCTGTACTTTGTACACAAATTCACAGCAGCACTGCTGTTGGGCTGCCCGCTTGTCTAATTGCAGGCAACCTGTTTGTTTGGGTTATTATTCAAGTTGAGACCAACACACGCCGTAGCTTATATACTATACTATTACCCTAGTTATACTCTGCTTACTGTCTGCCTGTAGTAAAATAAATAATGCAGGTACCGATATATTGCATTATTGATCAGGACTTCATTTTATGCTGTTTTAGGCATGCTCAAATACGAGTGCATTAACACTTAAGAAGGAAACCTGTTTATTACATTTTAACAGTTTCAGAATGGTCACGTCCCTTGTTTTCTTAGTGTAACAATTTTTCCTTGCGGTAAGATGTACATACTGTCACTGCTTTGTACATTAAAATATTTTATTGAACACCTGCTGGCCAGTTAATACCCCTATATGGGCCCATTTAATTCTTAGTAAAGTTCCTTGCCAGGGAAGCTTATGGCAGAGCACATGAGCTTAAACGCACAGCACAAAGTGATAAATGAGCTATTTTCTCCATGAATTTTATGGAACCCAGCTGTGTCGAAGTACATTGCTCTTTCCCCGTCCTTAAAGATGCAGTTTCACTTATTATTTAGCTACTTAGCAAGTTGCATGTAGATTTTTTCCCTCTCTGAACAGATCATGCTGTGAAGGTAGTACTGGATCAAGAGTGGAATTATTTACCTACAAAATGCCAGTGTCGAGTAACATATAACTACCAATTACCTTACATTATCTAACTAGCACTGAATCCATCAAACATAATTGCTTTTTGGGTCATATGGTTTTGTTTGGGTATTTGCAGATTCATCACTACTCTATTAAAAGAAATACAATGCTGATGCAAACTACAGCTATACAGATACAAGAAAGAAAACTACTGCTATTCACTATATAGTGTATGTCCCCTCTGCACTTCCTCCTCTGCCATCATTGGGCTGGGAGATTGCCATTTTGCATAGCGTCGCTTGACTTTGCTTTTTTAAAGTGGCGAAATGAATTGGTTTTGATCCTTTATCCTCTGTATTTTGGGTACTGCTTTTACTATGCAATCTTGTTATTGGTTAAAGTACACCTGAACTGAGCGGAATATGGAGGCAGCCATAATTATGTCCTCTTAAACAATACCAGTTGCCTATCATCCTGATATTTGGCAGCAGCAGTGTCTGAATCACACAATTGAAACACGCATGTGGCTTAATCTAGTCAGAATTCAGTGAGAAACACATGATCTTGTTCAGGGTCCATGGCTAAAAGTATTGTGATCAGAAGAGCAGCAGACAGCCAAGCAATGTGCATTGTTTAAAAGGATATTAATATGTCAGCCTTCATATCCCTGTCAATTCAGCTGTGCTTTAAATCATGCAGTGGAAATTCAAATAAAGTAAAGATAAGGTCTCTTAAACACTATCATGTTGCGGCACTGTCCCCCACCACTACCACTTTGCAGTAGCCATTAGTCTCTGTTTGACTGACCACAGTACCCGCAGTGCAATGGTAGTGCTTTAAACGATGCAGAGGGGACACAGACTCTGCAGTGCATTTTTGAGGGAGTCCCGCTTGGCGCATAATTGCATTAGAGTCAATGGTAGTCTATTATATTGTTGCGTTAATGGTGCACATGATTGTCAGAAATCTAGTGACGTACTTCCTGTTCATCAGGGCCACTAAGTGGGGGTGGAGCCAGGGAAATGACGCTGTCTGTGCTGTCTGCTGCAGGCTGTAAAAAATAAGAAAAGGTGCAGTTATCTGCTGCAGGAAAATCGCACCACACTATATGTAGCCTTACAGAACTTGTGAGGTTACATTTTGTTTAGTAAGTTTGATGCTAAGAATCATTTATATGGGCACTTGCATGTAAAAGGGACAAGGACCTACATTGTTGGAATGATGCGTTAATAGGACCCAGCTAAAAGAAATCTGAAATCCCAAAAGTAATGTGCTTGTTTGTTCATGCTGGGACATCCATACTCTCCAACAAAGCATTTGAGATGCAGCACTTGACATTTTGCCTTGGCTGAGTGTCCTGATTAAAGCACCAGGGTTTACTTGATTTTTTTGTTCATAGAACATTTTTTTTCTTAGGAAGAGTATATCGTTACAGTTTATTACAGTCCCATTACCAAAAAAGTGACATACGTGTAATACGTGTAAACGCAGAATGCAATGATTTGCAAATTATGCAGACTCTATGTGGGTCTGAAAATAGTAAAGACAACACAGCAAATGTTGAATTTTTTTTTTAATTTAATTTGTTTTTTTAATTATGCAGTAATATATTCACAGAGGTAAGGGTAGGAGCATGTTTTGAGAACTGAGGCAAGAAATTGTTATAGTTTTGGAAATGAAATGTTGTCCCATTCAGACCTAAAACAGGATTTCAACAATTAGGGTCTCCCTTGTTATATTATTATATTCTAAATGGTCTCAGTGGGTGACAATTTAGCATCCCAGCACCTTTACTATGGAGCCATGCTGTTGTAATATGTGCAACACTTTTTGGCATTATCATGCATGCAATTTCATACTATTGGGATTCTGGGAGCCTAGGTAGTTTTTGCCCCAGCATGCAACACGATCCTGGCTCGGTAGTATGTCCTGGGGGGTGTCTTCTGCTTAAAAGTTGTTAAAAAGAATGTTAAGGATTTCACAATTCAGTTTGATTTTCTGTATTGTGCAAGAAAAGGTATTTTTTTATTTGGGTCTGCTTTAATGGTGATTTTTTAAATATGCAAGCTACCATGCCATTTGCACTAATGTACCCACTGTGCCATTGTCGGTGTTAAATGTACCCACTGCGCCATCGTGGGTGCTAATTTTTAAATTGTCCACTAAAAACCTTATGGTCCTTTTCCTCTTTAAGCTAGAGCAGTGGTTCCCAACCTGGGGGCGATCGCCCCCAGGTGGGAGCGATTTGGGTTCTAAGTATGAAAAGGCAGAAAAAATAAAGTGTTGCAGTGTCGCTCGTTTTTAAGAAAATTATGGGCAAAAAATATGATCTGTATAAAATATGCAAGTGTGCATGATAGAGTTGTGTAATTCCTCAGGGCTCGTTGGTCACGCGCTGGTGTAATGTCAGATATTGCAGCCCGGAAGCAGCCTTCCTCACTGAGTATCGCGCATGCTCAGTGGGAAGTTAGATATTATTTACCTGAAATATCTCTGCTTCCGCACCACGTACACTCCCGAAATTTTGAGGGAAGGCAGGGGACCCCCAGATCTAGCTCTGTGTCGAATTGCAGCCCCCGAGCCCCGCTAGTTCCCGAGATAGGTTTGCTGCAATCAGTCTCGGGAACCAGCGGGGCTCGGGGGCTGCAATTCGACACAGAGCTAGATCTGGGGGTCCCCTCCCTCCCCTGAAAATTTCGGGAGTGTATGTGGTGCGGAAGCGGAGATATTTAGGACGTTTTACGTGGCTGCACAATTTAATGGGACGCAGGCTCCTACTGCGCATGCGGGGCTGCACAACGTGCGGGGCTGCAATAACTGACATTACACCGGTAAGGGAATTGGCGCAAAGTAGTTGAGTCACCGGCTATTTTTAGCTGGCAAGGTCACAGCGCTACCCCCTCCACTGGCACCACCACCTGGCGTAAGGGTATACCGTACTAAGAGAAGGGGGGCAACAGGGGTGAGTCGTCTTCCCCTAAGGGGCGATACCTCATAAAAGGTTGGGAACCACTGAGCTAGAGGATGTGGCATCAATGATTTCCAAAAAAGAATACAATTTTTGGTACACCAGACCACAGGACAGTTTATCACTTCACCTTGATCTAACCTAAAGCAGATTTGAACCCATTTGTATGTTAAAAATGAAATACTATTTTGAATATATGAATGAGCTGATTGAATAAGCTGATTTCCGTAGTCTACCTTATGGTGGCACTATAGTTCACGTTGTTTGGCCTTTTCCTCATTTTATATGCACAACAGAGACAGCATTTACATGTACAGGCCTCTGATGTACTGACGCGCTGCTCTGAACGGAGGACATCTTTCAAGAACCGAGTCTTCTGTGGTGGGTAAGAGGGGCCATTTAAAGGTGCTGATGGACAGGCCGAGGAGGAGACTTGATTTGAACTTAAGTACACACCTGAATCCGTTCCGCTGATCATCCCCAGGCGACACAGTAAAATACTCTATGCAGAGCACAGTGGAGTAGATATACCTTCTCCAGCGCTGGGATTCCTCCATTCTGGTCCGCATGCAGTGGCATAGGTGACATATTTGAGAGAGAGAGACTATGCAACTGTACTGAGGAGGAAACAGTGATGGAAAATATATACCTTCTCATATTACTGCATCTGTGAGGTTTAATCAGCAGAACTGAAGGGGTGCATTGAAATAAGTGTTCCTCAGTGAGTCCATCTCAGTAATCTTATAAATGTATGGTGTGCAGAGTACATGTTCACAATCTACAAATCAACTTTCCAATGTTTTTATAAGTAAAAGGAAATTTATGTAAGGAGATATTATACATCTTTGAGACAAAAAGTACATAGTCATTCATATACAAGAAGTAAATATACCGTATATACTCAACTAAAAGTCTAGAAATGTAGGTCTGACACACTAAATAAAAATATAGGGGTCGACTTTATGCTTTTTCCCCCCAGAACACACACACACCCGTCACCTTTTGCTTGCAGAAACAAAACACCACTTTGTACAGGTTACTTTTGATAAGAGAAGGCTTTAGATGCATCCATTACCTCTGAGACACTGATATTTCTACCAACCAATGGCTGCAACTCTGAGCACACTGAGTAATGTGTGTACTATTAGTGACATTGCCATTTGTACTCATTTATCCTGTGGTAAGTGACACCTTCTTGATAAAGGAAATGCCAAGAAAACACAGGTATGAAAGTCCTGCCCAGAACAATTAACAAGGAAAGTGCAGGGGAAATATACTGGGTTGTAGTGCTTACTAAGGAGGGGGAGTACATAATGGCTGCACTTGGGGACCTGGAGGAGTTATTAACTGCACTTAAGGGCCCAGAGGGGTATATGGCTGCAATACCCTATGTAGCGCAATAATCAACCCCTCCTGGTCCCCAAGTGCAGCCATTAACTTTACTGTAAAGGCTTATACTTGAGTCAGTAAAAAATTCCAGCATAAGAGGGTCCAATATAGAAATCGACTTATACACAAGGTCGACTTATATTTGAGGATATATCGGGTAACTAGTTCAACTCTGCTTTAAATGAACTCAGAGCCAGAAAAGGCAGTGATGTTTTGGGATTGTATTTATGTATGGCCTCTTTTTTGCTTAGGGGACTTTTAGGGCCTGTTTCCACTACACGCAGATTCTGCATGCAGAAAACTGACTCCAATGAATGCCTATGGGCCTGTTTCCACTGAACGTGATTTTTCTGATGCAGATTTCCCATAGGCATTCATTGGAGTCAGTTTTCTGCATGCAGAATCTGCGTGTAGTGGAAACAAGCCCTTAACCTTGATTTGTAGATGCAGCAAGAGATGTGTTCAGACAATGGTTTTGCAGATGTTTTTGAACCAATGCTTTGATTACCTCTACAGGATTGTGTTTGTGTTTAATACATTGCGGCCTGAAGGCCTGCAGATTACGGTCTTCCAATAATGACTTTTGGCCGCCATGTCGTACAGAGATTTCTGGTTTCTCTCAGGGCTGTGGAGTCGGAGTTCCAGTCGGAGCAATTTTGGTTACCTGAAGTTGAAGTCAGAGGTTTCATAAACTAAGGAGTCAGAGTTGGAAGTTGATTTTTGTACAAAATCCACAGCCCTGGTAAGTATTAGCCTAAGGCGTCGGAGTCTAGGAGTTGGAGCCATTTTGGGTACCTGGAGTCGGAGTTGGGGGTTTCATAAACTGAGGAGTCTGAGTTGGAGTCGGATGATTTTTGTACCGACTCCTTTTATTGATGTCAAGTACTGTAGGTAATGACATTCCTAAATTATTCGTTATTTTACCTTGAGGACTGTTATTTTTACAGTAAACCTGGACTGAAAATAGATTTATGACATAATTTTGTTTGTAGTAGAACTTCCCTGGAGACTCATTTCTTATTTTCAGTTTAGGGGTTCAAGTTAGTGGGAAGCTTTAAAGAGAGAAGGCGTGCTTGAGGCATTTTGCATAAGGAGCAATGATAGGCATTCTCCAAACTGCCCGCATGCAGGATTATAGGAGCTCATTCACCAAATGTATCTTAGCCATTGTGCACAGACGTGAATAGCAGCAGTGTTTAATGTTGGCAGGAGGTTAAGGCTGGACTCACGGTAGTCCAGTGCATAGTGCACACATTGCGTGTGAACTGCAATGGAGACTGGGCATAGACTTTAATACAAAGCCCTCGCAAAGTGAGTTGGAATAATGTCATCACTTACAATGTAGTACTGTGAACAGGCAAATAGGCTTGTATAAGCAGTGAGTTGATATGCATAATTATTCTACAACACAACTGAGCACTGTGAACTTGCCCACATCTTTTTTTGAGCCCTAAACATGAAAACCTAAGAATGGAGCTGTAGCTGTGCAACAGATGACACTTGCCATGTTTAAAACAAAGCCTGTATTACAACAACAACAACAACAAACATTTGTAAAGCGCTTTTCTCCCGTGGGACTCAAAGCGCATAAGCATGGCTCCAACCATCGTGGTACAGAGGAAGAATTTTATAAATCTGGAAATGCCAGGCTAAACAGGTGGCTTTTCAGTCTGGATTTGAATAGCTCCAGGGATGGTGCTGTCTTTACTGGGTGTGGTAGGGAGTTCTAAAGAGTAGGGGCAGCATGACTGTATCTAGTGCTGGGCGTAATGGAAAAAACTACGCTTACGGATCATTACGCGTAATTTTACGCTATTACGCATTACGGAATTACGCTTGCGGCGTAGACATTTATCTACGGTTCATGTCCGTAATTACGCATGGCCCTTACGCAATTAGGCGTAAGAATACCGTAATGCAGGTTGTTACATGTGGGTGACAGATGTGGGCAGGGTGGACAGCGGGAGCCGGCGGGGACTTAGCGTCCTGCAAGGACGCGTAAGTGTATGCGGCGGCTGAGCGGCGAGTGACGTCGGGTGCGGCGTAGTTACAATGTAACAAAGTTGTTACATTGTAATAACTTTGTTACATTGTAACTGATAGAACATTTCCGAGGCTATTGCGAGGGATCATTTATTTAAAGGGACAGGTAAGTATTAATGGTTAATTAAGAATATTAAAGGACTTTTTTCGTGGTTATGTTTTTTGTTCAATGAAAATACTTTTTCTAAGCGTTTGTGTGTTTATTTACTTTTAACTCTTAAAGGAAATGGGTAAGAGGTACAAGTACCCCTATACTCATTTCTCCTGGGAGGGGGGGTGGGCATCTGGGGGACCCCTTTTTAAAGGGGACTCCCAGATGCCACCATGAACCCCCCCCCCCCCCAGGAAATCGCGGCCTCCACCTCCACCGCCCATCGGAGGTGGAGAAGAGCCCCTTGTCCTTGGATTGGACAAGGGCTCGGAGGGGGAGGGGAAAGCTTGGCTGCCCCTCCCCTTCCAAGACCCCCCCAATCCATGGACCATGCGGGCTGGTATAGTCAGGGTGCGGAGCCCCACGCGGCCGGTGCTCCGCATTCTGGCTATCCCAGCCTGCATGGGGGACAAGGGGTTAAAGAGGTCTGGGAGGGGGGACCCCACGTCTTTTTTTATATTTCCCACACTCAGAACGAAGTAAGTAAAACTCTTCCCACTTGGGGAATCTATAAAAATAATACACTATTGTTACCTGTGCAAAAAAACCTGACATTTTCCGCATTTAAAAGACCTTTTTGCCCTTGAAACTTAAAAATCGATTTTCTCAAAAACTATAAGGTCTTTTTGAAAAAAAAAATGTTCCTCTTATTCCCACTGATCCCCTTAATATACCCTGGGAATTTGGTGTTCCTAAATTTTAAGCAGGCTTTGCTATTAACCGTTAAAGTCGGCGGGTTTTTAAATGTATATATTTTTCCTTTGAAACTTTAACATCGATTTTCTCAAAAACTATAAGGTCTTTTTGAAAAAAAAATTTTCCTCTTATTCCTTCTGATCTCCTTAATATATTCTCCAAATTTGAGGCTCTTAGCTCCTAAGGGGGCTTTGCTATTAACCCTTAAAGTTGGCAGCTTTTTTATATAATACGGGAGCGTAATCTTACGCGATTACGGCAGACTGTGTAATTTCAATAGGAGTTTACGGTCTTACGCGTAATTTGTTACCTTACACGTAACGCTTACGGTGCATTTGTAGTGAATTACGATGCGTAATTACGCTAATGCGTAATTTCGGCCCAGCACTGACTGTATCTATACTGTATCTATATTTTCTGAGATTACCAAAGAGTAGTATGTAACCTGCCCTTTAGTTTGCATTTACTCATCTTCTTTCTCATCATTTTATATCTTCTCCTTAAAGTAACTTTTCAGCATTCTTACCGTACATTAAAAAAAAAAAAAGTAAGTACAAAGGTAAAAAAGGTAAATTATTCAGAGTATTTTCTTGCTTGCTGTTGATTTAAAAGGAATGTTATTGATGAGGTGTGAGAATATCACCTAGGAGAAAATTTAGGAAGAAAAGGGCCTGATCCAATTCACTTTTTCTCCTAGGAGATATTTTTTTTATCTTATGTTTAAAATAGCTTTTCAGCATTGTTCAATTGAAAACGTAGCAAAAAGTAGGTGAAACAGTACTAGCAAGATTATTCTGAGTATTTCTTGCTTACTGGTGGCTTGAAAGACATTTTAGCAATAACAATTACATTTCTATAGCGCTTTTCTCCTATAGGACTCAAAGTGCTTAGGCTCTCTCAGATTCAGTAGTTGGTATTAATAAGATGTGAACATTTCACCTAGGAGAAAACTTAGAAGAAAAAGTGAATTAGATCGGGCCCAAAGTGAATTGAAATAAGGATCTTTGATTCTTATTTTTACAAAGAGGCTACAAAGACTCCTCTTGGCCCTACTTCATCGGGATCTCCTTGTATGGAAGTCAAAGTGCAACAACCATATAATTACCCTATTTGCTTAGTTGCTTTTACTTCAGCCTTCAGAAGAGAATGCCTTATAAGCAGGCGAGTGAGCACGGATCTGGGCAAATTGCGTGGTGAGGGGGGGGGGGGGAGGCTGCTGCGCCGCTAGCTAGCTGTGTGCAGGCCCTACTGCACACAGCTAGCTAGTGGCGCAGCAAGTCCGACCGATAACAATGACAGGAACATCATTACATAATGTATAGTCCTATCATAATGAAGATGTAGAATGTATCGTGAATATGCATTGTTTGCTCGTGAAGGCATACGATAAGCAATAGCAAATTCAAAATTATGAATAACCACCTTATTTTGAGATCGCTCCCTATGTCTGCCCATGGTGCCGTCCAATTTGTAATAATGCCTTTGGCTAGCTTTAATCTCCACAGAAGTAAGAAATTACAATGTGATACAAACTCTAATTTTATTGTATCTACAGTAATGCAATAAGATGGCTGCTACTCAGAGCATGGCCTCTTTTTTTATTTTTCTTCCTTAAAAGAAACTCCAGCTTCTGGCAATGCAAATTCTGTATGGATTTTGATGCACATGCTGAAAAAAGTGAAGGTAACGCTTAATTGAAGGTTTTGAGACATGGGGATGAATTTGTAATTCACACCTATGTGAGCTCTCTCACTATCTGCTTCTGCGGCTCAAGGAATAGCTACCTCTATGAGAGCAGGACAAGAATGTAAATTAAACATGCATAGCTTGTCTGTTTCTTATGACCTGGAGTCAAGTGGTGTCCCTGGGTAAATGCATTGATTTTTTCACTCGATTACCAGAGATGAGCAATGGTAGAATCACTATAAAATAAGGTCACAGAAGAAACAAGAATAGATGAGATGAGATAATATCCAAAGGGTGCCATTCTGACCAGTTTTTCTGTTAGCATTAGTAATTTTAATATAATTAAATCTGCACAGTTTAATGACATATTATTGTCCCGACAAATTGACATCATTGTGCATCAGATAGCTTGATGAATAGCTTATACTGTTTCAAGGGGAAGGTAATATCATTTCTCTAACTGTTTATAGAAGTGTGTGTGAATGCGCGTGTGTGTGGTGGGGGGAAGGGGGCAATTCAATTACGGACGTCAAAGAACTTAAGTCGAGTAAACGCTTGCCCTACATCACACAAAGTTCCATGGCTTACGCAATTATCAAATTAAGGCTTGCAATGGCCAGGCAATTTCTACCTCACCTGGTGCATAGCAAATAATCCATCTGAACATTTAAAAAGCTAATTTTAGGTGTATTGGTGGGTAATTTTCAATAGTTTATTTTTCCAAAATCAGCACTTCACATCAATTATCTTCTACTGTTTTGCTATCTCCATATCCTTTTCTTTTCAACTCATTGGGGAGTGCACAGCTCTGAACCAGAGCCTTTTATTTTCCTTTGTGATCACTTTGGTTAGCTTACAGTGGTGGAACTCAGCAATTTAGACAGCTGAATTTAGTGCTGTTTGAGATGCGATCCTGTCTCCTGCGAGGGAGTCAGTGTAGTTGTTTGTTTTTCTTATTACAGGGGTCTTGAATTAGTTAAAATCTTTTATATTTTTTTTAACATCTTTGTTGACATTTTTACTTTAAAGCCAATTAGTAAATTTTCTCTTACAATCTTAGTTGAAGACTTTCCAACAAATGTCTACTCTGCCACACTAGTGAAAATGGAACCTCCAAATAACAAAGACAGCAACACGAGTCCCGTAAATAGCATTAACAGTCCATGGCCCAGTAAATAATACAGGCAAAAGCATGTCCCTTTGGCATAGCAAGCAGTATCATGTCCTTTATTCAGAGTTCCCCAACCCTGTCCTCAAGGCCCACCAACAGTGCATGTTTTGCAGAAAACCATAAACATGCACAGGTGATGTAATTAGTGTCTCAACAAAGCGGATTAACTACCTCTGTGGATTTCCAGAAAACATGCAGTGTTAGTGGGCCTTGTGGACAGGGTTGGGGAACACTGCTTTAAATAACCTAAGTAGCACTGTGTTCCCCCGGGTAAGACAAGCAGCAGCACCATGTTCCCCAATAACACAGACGTTCTGTATAGACAAGATGTCTCCCATTTTGATTTACCCCACAACCCTATCCTGTCTATACCGAATCTCTACGACCACCTGAGGTGGTGGCACTCACAGGTGGCACTCACAGAGCAGCAACACCCATCCCAAGTGACCTTTCCAATATCGACAAACTCTATACTACATACCAACAACCCAGATCGCCTCCTATTACCCTAGGAGTAAAATATACCTTACACGCAGGAATCCCCAACCTCTGGTCCACGGCCCACTGCTGGTCCGCGGGACGTTTGCAGTTGAGCCGCGGGACTGTCCTCCTGCCTCCCCGACCGCCCCACCCCACCCCCACGGCCGCCGCTGCTGTTACCTCTGGCGGCCGCTTTCTCTCTTATATTCCCCTCCTGCCGGCATGTGATTCACAGCAGCTTGCCCCGCGGCTGCAGTGATGAGGGAGGAAGTAGGAGAGATCGGTTCCCATAGTAATGGCAATACACATCGCCGCTACAGGAAGCCGCTTTCTCTCCTGCTTCCTCCCTCATCATCACAGCAGCCGCGTGGCGCGCTGCTGTCAATCACATGCCGGCAGGACAGAGGAGAGTATAAGAGAGAAAACGGCCACCAGAGGTAACAGCAGCGGCAGTTGCGGGCGGGGGGGGGGGGGGGATAGACGGCTATACTGGGCACTATACTAGCCATACTGGGCACTATACTAGTCATACTGGGCACTATACTAGCTATACTGGGCACTATACTAGCTATACTGGGCACTATACTAGCTATACTGGGCACTATACTAGCTATACTGGTACACTATACTAGCTATACTGGGCACTATACTAGCTATACTGGGGCACTACCTACCCATACTGGGCACTATACTAGCTATACAGGGGCACTATACTAGCTATACTGGGAAACTATACTAACTATACTGGGCACTATACTAGCTATACTGGGCACTATACTAGCTATACTGGCTATAATACCTATACTGGGCACTATACTAGCTATACTGGGCACTATACTGGGGCACTACCTACCCATCCTGGGGCACTATACTAGCTGTACTGGGGCACTATACTAGCTATACTGGGCACTATACTAGGCGCTATACTGGGCACTATACTAGCTATACTGGACACTATACTACCTATACTGGGCACTATACTACCTACACTGGGCACTATACTACCTATACTGGGCACTATACTAGCTATACTGGGGCACTATACTAGCTATATTGGGCACTATACCAACTATACTGGGGCACTACCTACCCATACCGGGCACTATACTAGCTATACTGGGGCACTATACTAGCTATACTGGGGTAACTATACTAGCCATACTGGGGCAACTAAACTCCCTATACTGGGGCAACTATGCTAGCAATGCCGCCACACCCCAGCCCTCCCCCCGTAACCCACTGTGCACGACACTGTCCACTAGGACACCCTAGATAACAAAGGTCGAAGTACCCCAGATAATGTAGGCAGCAGAATCATATTCTCTTTGTAATGCAGACAGCCACACCCTTTCTTCATACATCGCTATCAACTAGGGCTCAACCTAATTTCCTTTTAATTAGTCAGCAGCAGAATTCATGTATATTAACTGCCACAACATTTCGGGCAAACTGGCTTATATCTGTCTGACTGGCACAAGAGGAACTCCAGTGAAAATAATGTAATAAAAAAGTGGTTCATTTTTACAATAATTATGTATAAATGATTTAGTCAGTGTTTGCCCATTGTAAAATGTTTTAAATCCCTGATTTACATTCTGACATTTATTACATGGTGACATTTTTACTGTTGGCAGGTGATGTAGCTACTGCATGCTTTTTTGGCAGTTGGAAACAGCTGTAAACAGCTATTTCCCGCAATGCAACAAGGTTCACAGACAGGGAACTGCCAGGAGTACACGGTCCTCAGAGTTTCTTGTGGGAGGGCTTTCACCACAATATCAGTCATACAGCGCCCCCCTGATGGTCTATTTGTGAAAAGGAATAGATTTCTCATGTAAAAGGGGGTATCAGCTACTGATTGGAATAAAGTTTAATTCTTGGTCGGAGTTTCTCTTTAACAGCTCCCTTATAACCACACATCTACAAAAAAGAATATTCACTAATAACAGTTAAAAAATGGAAGGTAGTGGTTGTCTGATACAGGTAAAAATTTTTATTGTACTCTCCACAATGTGACGCGTTTTGCAAGTGTAACCCGCTTCATCCAGCAGTCTAAAGGAGTTACTTAGTAAAACAGAGGTGTCAAAAAGGAGCTTTCTGAGAGCTTGTCTATTATCTGCAAGTTTTGTCCCTTGATGGATGGGTGCTACCCCTATCTCCTTATCTATAGAAAGAAACTTCTTAAAAGACCACTATTGCTAAAAAGTGTAAAATGTAAAATACATGTAAACACATACAAATACGAAGTAAGTTTCTTTCAGAGTAAAATGTGCTATAAATTACTTCTCTCCTATGTTGCTGTCACTTACAGTAGTTTGTAGAAATCTGACAGAACCGACAGGTTTTGGGCTAGTCCATCTTCTAATGGGGGATTCTCAGCATAGCCTACCTGAAATTGATTTATACAAAGATGCCGGTCAGCCTCCGTGCTTGCTGAACTCTTTTTTGGCAGTTGGATGGAGCAAATGCTATTCACTAAGTACTTTTGAAAATAAATAAAACCCTGAGAATGCCCCATAAGGAGATGAGCTGGTCCAAAACCTGTCGGTACTGTCAGATCTCTGCTAACTAAGTGACAGCAACATAGGAGAAACGTAATTTATAGCACAATTTACTCTGGGAGAAATGTACTTCTTATTTGTATATGTTTTCATGTACTTTAAATTTTATGATTTCCATAATAGTGGTCCTTTAACCTGAGTGGGGTCCCCACCTGCCTGTACAGCGGTTGCCTCAGCGGTAACCTTCCTCGCGAGCCAAAAAAGTGGGAACACCCCTGATCTAGCATGTGTACAAGGCTTAATGTTAGCCATATCATTGACATTTTAGTTCTTTATAGAAGTACAACATTCTCTTTATTGCATTACACAACTATTTGGCAGGCAAGTGGAATTGTGCCAGTGTTAAGTAGAGAACTGAGAGTGTGAAATGTACATCCCATGCAGTCAGCTGTTTATTTCATCCATATATTTTTCTCTAGTCCTGAGGTTACACATTATCACTTATGGCTGTTATAATGTCCAATGGTCACATGAACCTGCAAGCACTCTAATTTGCCAGTAAAAAATCCAAGGACTGGCACCAATCAACAAGTAAAGGTCAACTGTAGGTTACAGATACAGAAATATGATGATGTAAATGGAACGTAGCTCATTTTATTTATCCACAAACTTAGTGCATTGCATGTTTACAGCTTTCAGCAGCAATTGCATTCCCAAAAGCGAAAGTTGCATATGTTATTTTTAGGGCTTTTTTTTTATAATCTACCTTATATCACTTACCGTATATAACTTTTTATTAGGCATTGGAAAGAAAAATTGTCTCAGGCAGTGGACGGGTTTTTAATTCAGATAAAGTAAATAGCGCTGAATGTGTGGAGTCAAAGTGAAAGCAGCCAGTCAGATTTTATCTTTTACTGCCTATCTCCCTCCTGGTTGCTATGGGTTACTACTCACCTCTCACCATTATTCTCTGCTGTATTGGACCATCTAAGCTCATCATATTAAAGCTATTGTGAGCATCTTTGAAAGCAATGCAGTCACACCCCAAAGAGTAGGAATAAAACCGCAAATCCTGGCATGTATTTAAAGCCTGAACCTTGTGAAATTACGGTACTTTTCCGTTAGCCGGGCGCATCCGATAGGTGGCGCTAATTACATTAATAGTCACGTAACAAAAGTGTATCTTGGAACAAATGTAATTTAATAGGCAAGTAACATAATTACATTAAATTAAGCCGGCGGCAATGTAACAGATCGTCTCTGCCTCCTCTCCTCCCCCTGCCTCTCTCCTATAGAACACTGGCAGCCGGGGGACACGCGTGTCTCCGAGAGTCGTTCGTCGCAATAGCAGTACAATAGCAGTCGCGAGAAACAAGCAGAGCGGGAAGGCTGCAGACATTGCTTCTGCCAGCACCCGCTCTGCAAGAACGAATGGCAGGATTCCCTGCCGTGACAAACGACTCTTGGGGGACACGCGTGTCCCCCGGCTGCCAGTGTTCTATAGGAGAGAGGCAAGAGGGAGGAGACCGAGAGCCGAAGCCGGCGGCTTCATCTGTTACGTTGCCGCCGGCTTAATTTAATGTAATTCTGTTATGTGCCTATTAAATTACATTTGTTCCAAGATACACTTTTGTTACGTGACTATTAATGTAATTAGCGCCACCTATCGGATGCGCCCGGCTAACGGAAAAGTACCGAAATGACTATATACTATATTTTTATTTTTGTTAAATAAATTGAATTTGAGGAATGTATTTCATACAATTACATTTTTGTAGAAGCATAATTTTTGAAAAATATCTTGTGTTAACAGTGAATCCTTTAATGTGTGACCAGGTCAGTTAATTGATAGTGCTGGCAGATTCTGTTTTAATCATTTATTTACATTTGCCCATTAGGCAAGAGTATGTATGCTGGTGATTAAAGGTGGATCTTACTTGATAAATGACATCCTCCAATTAATGCTCAGATGGCTTTAAAGCATTTTTTTTATTGTTTTGTTGTTCTATTTTGGTGTATAATAAATATTTGGACTGTCAGTGTCTCACAAGAGATTAATCTGAAAGCTTGCGATTTCTGGCTTAATTAGAATTCATTTGCTTAATTGTCAGTATAATCCCATCAATTCCTGTTTGCACTAACTCCAACAATGCTGTCTTCTGCTGTTTGCACTTTAATTTACATTTCGATTATAGTTTATGAGCATAATAAGACTTTGTTTGAATATTCATTGGTATCCGGATTTTATTGTACATTATGAAAAAGGTGCTTATTTTTAGTGTAATGAAATAATTAAAGTCACACTGTGAGAGGCTGATCAGATGTGGTATTTTATTTGATGTACACAATAAAATGTTCTTATTTTGCTATCATCTTCCTTGTTTCAGCTCCTTCCCAAGTAAGTGGTGTAATGAAGGAGAGAGTGTTACAGCGCATTGTCGATCTATCCTGGCAGGAACCTGAGCATCCCAATGGAGTCATCACAGAATATGAAATCAAGTATTATGAGAAGGTAAGAGCCTTTACATATAGAACACAAACTGCTGCTCAGTTTCGAAAGGAATCGTAAGAACTAAACAGCCAGAATAAACTTGGGCATGATCAACAGTCCTTTTTATATTTTTTCCTTTACTTTTTTTTACTGTTTACTTTGCTTATTGAATCTGTTTCTTCAGAAAACACTATGAATTGTACTATGAGAAGATGCATAAAGCGGTGCTCTAGCTCATAGCGGTCATATTCAAGTTGTTTTCTTCTACATGTCCAAAGAAGTATAAAATGGTTTCCTGAAAGTGCTGAACTCCAGTGATTTGTATTCAAAAGAACTAGGGCTTCTTTCATAAGTTAGCCAATAAATGGTATCATCCTGATTCAAAACTTCTTGCTTTTACTCATGGCTAACACGGTACAACACTCTACTGCTTCTTTCATATGGGAGGCTGCCAGTCTAAAGTGCTATTCGGGTGCAATTGAAATGCAGCTGAATGGCAGCATTTGTAGCACCACATGTCACTTATTGACACGCAATGGCAGAAAACCGTAATATGACGCATCTGAGCATGGCCTTAACTGTACTCAGATGTCACTACATGGGGGGAGGGGCCACCTCTTCACCACCTGTACTCAGCGATAGCAAGCACCCAGCTGGTGCATGGGAGAAAATAACAGTCAATCACCTTCAGCCTTTCGTGTGAATGGGGTTTAACAAAACCCGTGTATCCAATTGAGAGTTTTGTTTTTAAGGTGCTCACTTATTTACTGTATATAAGTTGTAGAACAGTGGGAACTGTGAAAAGCATAAAGACTGGTACACACATCAAATTTTGATTGGCCAATATTACCACTTTCATGTAGTATGTGTGTTTACCTAAACAATCTATTCATAGTACTCATAATCTGTTGGCTCTCATGCTACATGAAGGTAGTAAAATTGGCCAATCAAAATTGGATGTTTGTACCAAGCTTTAAGCTGCGTTCACAGTATGTGCAATAATTGTGCATGAAAACTCGCTACCCATAACATTTGTATAGGCATGTTCACATCTCTGCGTTTTAACTGATCATGTTATTCTAACTGTTTGAATATGTGCACATTGCAACAATAGTGTCAATGCTTTGAAATAACGCACTAGTTAAAACTTGCACAGCGTGCATTTCACACACATTATAACACGTACATTATGCAACGTGCATGGTGTGAACCAAGCATAAGCATTAGCCTAGGTACACACTGGGGCAATGGATAAAAGCTGGACCGCAATGCAACAGAGGTGAAAAGTCACATTGGGCATTAGATGTGCGATGCAACACATTGTGTAAAATATACAGTCTAGCTCGATTTTTTTCATTCTCCAAGTCATTAAATAAATGTATCTGTCATCCATTAAATTGTGTCTGAATTGACATGTGACGTAAAGATGTGAGTTACACATGGGTACATAGTGTACTAGTCCTACTAATGTCTTGTCTGGTGTCTCATTTTATTTTTCCCATTGCAAGAATAAAAAAAAATGTATTTTTATGTATGCAAATTAGGCTGTCAAATCCAACCATTTCTCCTGAAAAGTAAGCATAAGCTAAAATACTTCTGCTCGGCTAAGGAAATGTTGATGATGCAAAACAGGCCTGTAAAATTCAAACCTCTATTATTTCCTTTTGCAGCTGAATGAAGCAAATATTACATCAGACTGTCAAGGCTGTTGTTTAGAACTAAGTCTTAGGCGACCTGGTAGCCGACTGACCATCCGATTTGATTAATATAATGAAATCGTATGAAAATTGGTGCTCCCAAGTGCCTGCCCAATCGACACTGCAACCAATTTCAGTCCGTGTCTGCCGCATGGTTGATGGAGTAACGTGGGCACGTGTGTGATGTCACATGCAATCCGGGGAAACCATGTGGGGCGCATGTATAGACGTAGGGCGTTGCCCAGAAGCCAGTGCCGGACAGTCGGCGGGCACGGACAGGTAATGTATGGTGCACTGGGCACCATACATTACGGCGGCATATGCAGCACAAGGCCGATTCTGCATCGATTTTAGTATGAAATTGATCGGAAATTGGCCTGCGGTGTATGGGCAGCCAGCAGATCTCTCTCTAATCAGGTTTGAGAGAGATTTCGTCAAATCTGCTCATCATCACTAGATGTATGGCTACCTTTAGGAAGTTAAACACGAAAATTGAGCCTCTGCTCTATATTATTAATGTTCTTTTTACTATTAGTACTACACGTACAATTCATTGTATCATACGTTTATTTTCAGGTTAGGATTGCTTTCAGTCATATCTCATCATATTTATATTAAATAACGTACCTCACATATTTCTTACATTACGTCTTTTTTTTATTTCATATACTGCGTAATTTGTCCGATGCCTCTCTTCCCTTTTAACATGCTGCTTTTGATCCTGTAAAGTCTGAAAAGACAGAATCGCACATTACATTTTGTACAGATTCCTCAAGTTCCTTTCATACCCGCTGTGCCCATCACAGCAAAATTCATCACAATTACCACAATATCACAACCCAGCTACCGACTTGAGTCATTTTTACTTTGGCCTCTTAGTTTTTCGACAGCCAGTCTTTCTATAAGATGTACTGTTTTTACACACTGTCTATTTGTATATGACAGCCTTATTAGGTTTACAGCCGTGTGCTGAACCTCTTATAAACTGCTCCTTAGTTTGCTGTCAGCATGAAAATGAGTAAACAGCTTTGACTTCAGTGTATGCTAATTCTAGCTCTAAGAGAAAAAACATTACTGCTACTCAGTGAGAATTGAAAGTTTAGACCATTTTGGCTGAAATGCAACACCAATTAAGACTATGGTAAGGTCCAGCAAAAGTTAGCAATTGTCCCATCCCCACTGGCTTGTTAATGCAGATGGTATATTTCTATAAGGCTACTTCTTGAAAGATCTTATTACTTTTTTAACCACTTCAGGACCACGGTAAAGGAAATCTTTTCCCTGTTTGGGACCTGTTATCCCTGCCAGGGCATAGATTACGATTACTGCACCCCACGCTACTGCCGATCATGCTCGCTCTCAGTAGCGTAGCTAAGGAGCTGTGGGCCCCGATGCAAGTTTTACAATAGGGCCCCCCAAGTGCTCTATGCATAACAATTAGTGCAACAAAACCTGCCAATGGCAACTACAGTATCAGAGGTGCAAGACGGGGATGGGAAACAGTTTGTTAATGATTACCACTATTCAAAGTATCTATAGAGGTGATTATTATGAGCACAGAACCAATAGAGAGCTAATACTGTAGTTGAGGGAGGGCCATTCAGGGCCCCTCTGGCCCAAGGCCCCCGATGCGGTCGCTACCTCTGCAACCCCTATTGCTACGCCCCTGCTCGCTCTGCTGTAGGTATGACAGCAGATCCCTGTGAGCCGTCTGGAGCCAATCTCATTAGTTCCTGACCCTGTGATCACTGTACTTGGCTCATACCGACAGCAGAGCGAGTGGGCTGCAGAGTTGGGAGAGTGGGGCGAATGGCGAGAGAGACTGGTCCGTGCAGCGTGACTTTGCTGTCTCTGGTCCTTAAGGGGCCAGAGACTTATGGTACATAAGTGTTTAAGGATCTGAAAATAAATGGAATTCATAGAACAGTTAATTCTTTTTAGACCCCCTTATTGTACTCTGTAAATATTTAATAGATTTCTTAAAGTAACACACATGCTTGCAACAGTATGCTTTACCATTGTTACCGCTTTACTATAGCTGATTTCCGTTGCCTGCCCTGTCTACATGGTACATGGTAGCTGACAACATTCTGATAATGTTAGCATTATGCATAGAGATGTGGGAATTCACAGCGAAATGTAGCTGCCTGTGATCTGCAGTCTTCTCAACCTGTCAACAAAAACAGTTAGCTATCAAACAGAAGCTGTTTCTTATTAGTAATTTGGTTGTAACTGTCCCAAGAGAGGATGTTACAATAGGTGTTCATAATCTTTTGATAGGATGATGCACTGTATGCTTGAATGTTGCATTATGCATGTTATAAGGTCAGAGTTATAACACATAGAAATGCATGGGAACCTCTACTTAACCTATGTGACTACACAAAATAATGCATTTTTTTTTTCAAACTAAGACCTTTGGTTTTAACTTAGCTGTAGGGATAGTAGTGATTCCTGGATGGCTGGCCTGCAGTATTTGCATGATAGTGCGCAAAGGGTTAAGTGATTTTGCTAAGGGTTGTAAAATACATCCAGATGGACTTAGTGTAAACATGTAGAGGCCAGTGATACAAAGCTTCTGTACACGTTTACTAAACATGTAGAATGACACCTTTGAGCAGGGTCTTTTACAACACTCACTGATCGAAGCTTTAATTATTGTTATTTTGAAAGAAAAAATAAAACCACTATGAACAGATTCATACAGACCAACAATGCTTTAGGATAAGGGAGGTGACAACTCTGATAGGTCAATGCATTGTACTTTCATCATTTCATGAAAATGTACTTTCATAACTCTCTGCAGAGTGTTCAGTAACCTAGTGCCCCACCATGATGGAGTTTTACTAGGTGAAGAGAATTATTTTATAGAAAGACCCTAAAGAAAGGGTTTGAATTAATAAATAATAATCTGATCTGTTTCAACCGTCCTAAGATAGACGAGTCTCTTCAATCACCCCTCTTTCACCACCGGTTGAAAGTTCAGAAAAACATCTCCTATCTCCTATCTTGTTTTCTCCATTCAGAGCTGAACTCGTGATTGTCGCTTAGGTGGTTAAGGAGTACCTAAGGTTCATAACAGAGCTTGTCATGATAGGCTTTGAATTAGTGAGGACGGATAGGGGAGTCGTGGGGTTAAAGACTTACCTGACCTGGGCCCATATGCACTTCACTTTTTCTCCTGAGTTTTCTCCCAGGTCCTAGGGGATAATTTTCATCTTTTCTTTAAAATAACTTTTCAGCATTTTACAATTGAAAAATTACCCAAAAGTTGGTGAAAAAGTACTATCAAATTTATTTTGAGTATTGTTTTGCTTGCTTAAGACTTTAAAGGCATTTTATGACAAGTTGTGAAAATATCAGTTATGAGAAAACTCAGCTGAAAAACTCAATTGCATATGGGCGCTGATGTCTTTAGATCACAGTTGATACTCTGCCGCCTCCTCTGCAGTGCAGCCAATGTTTTCAAAGGTGCTGAAGCTCTTTGGAAACCTTGCCTGCATTGCCACAGCCGCCCATAGCTCTGCAGCCACCAGTTAGGCAGTGGCTGCCGAGCCCAGGGAGGGCCACGACAATGCAGATAGGCGTGGCCAGAGCCTCAGTGGCAATTTGAAAAAAGAATGCCAAGGCCCATTCTCCAAGGGTGTGGAGTGACCATTTGCCTAGGGGGATGACGCCAAAACAGGTAAATATATATAACCCCGCAATGACCCACCCCCTATTCATCCTCATTAAGACACAGCCTGTCATGGCAGACTCTTTCATTTTTATCTTAGGTGCTCTTTAATAAAAAAAATATATGAGAACCTAGTCATCAGCCAACAAGTAAAGGGTCTTGGATTATTATTTTAGTGACCTATTTACTGCAACAGTAAAGCAAGACTGCCTTATTTTAGAAAAGCAGCAAGTTCAAACTAAATACAGGTAAATGTTTTTTGTTCTTGTTTTTTGCATCCTGATTTTTAATTTGTAAAAATTGGGATGCAAACAAATCAGGTTTTTTTCTAACATTTTCTATAACTCTTATTTGTAAGAAAAATGTGTTTAAGTGCCTAATAAATATATTAAACTAATATTATTTAATAAAAAATAGAATACATTCATTTTAAAATTTGCAGAACTGTTCCCTTTTGTTAGCAACAGAAAAAAATGTTATGTTACAAGTTTGCTTCACCTTTTTAGTTACATTCTGCATCTCAAATGTCACTTGAAAACTGCACAATTGTATTGCCATCTGTTGCATCTCAGCCTTCATCTGCAAATACATCTTGTGATAGGCATGAAGGACTTGCCCGTTCCAGTTATTGCTACAAACTGCAGTCATCCAGATTATGCAAAAGAAATTTACACATTTCACAGATACACTTTTCCCTTTCAGGATCAAAGAGAACGCACATATTCTACGTTAAAAACAAAATCAACATCTGCTTCAATCAATAATCTTCGACCTGGAACAGTTTATGTGTTTCAAATTCGAGCCTTTACTGCTGCTGGCTATGGAATGTACAGTCCCAGGCTTGATATCACCACCCTGGAGGAGGCTACCGGTAACCTTTCAACTTTTTTCTACAGTATGTAGCAAGTTTACTTGTAAAATATATCATTACAGTTAAGCATACTAAAAATGATGTTTATGTTGGGGAGCTTGATAAGGGTTATTGGGGAATTTGGCAAAGGTGATCTATGCCCTGCAGGATCATTAGCTCATAATGGCTTTTATAATCAGCAGTATGACCCCAGATAACCTCCCTTGTTGAATTGCTGACTTATCTACTGCCCATTTTTCAATGTTATCTGCTTGTGTAATGTGTGTGTGCATCTACCTTTGCTTCTCTCTCTTTCCTCCCCCCTCTCTTTCCTACTTCTCCATCTTTGTATCTTTACACCTATATGCATTGCTTACATTTTTTTTATAGCATACTGATGTATATTTTCTTAAAATTGTATATCTTTCTCCCTTCCATAACAAAGACAAATTAATGTTTTTGGTGTGATTAATATAAGCATGATTATTCTGATTTTGCTATAATATACAGTGTATATATATTTTTTAAGTGGTTATTTTCTTGTTGTTGTGTCTTCCAGCCACTGCTGTAACCAGTGAGCAGAATCCGGTCATTATAATTGCAGTGGTTGCCGTAGCAGGCACTATTATTTTGGTCTTCATGGTCTTTGGCTTCATCATAGGCAGAAGGTAAATGTGTACTTGAGAAAAATCTACTAGATAGCATAAATAAAGATGTAATGTAATAAAGACTGTGTGCATTATGGTTCGGTTGAATAGCTATGTTATGTCTCTCGGGCATCGCCTGAGCTTTTTGCAGAGTGCTTAAAGAAATAGCAAATAACTAGGTTGCATTTAGAATCAGAATCAGAATTTATTTCACCAAGTACAACGGTGAATTGTACCCGGAATTGGTTTTGGCGCATACAGGGTCGTTGGTGAAAAACAGAAAATAGCATGGTACATACGTAGATGTGGGACAAGCATACATAGGGCAACATTACAGTTTGTGCGTACATTTAAGCAGAGCGTCGTATACAATTAAGCATAGGTACATACGTATAAACAAAAGCAAAAACAGAGCATTACAGCATACACGTACAGTAACATAATACAAACCAAGCGTTACAGCATACACGTACAATTTACATAATACACACATAGCATAGCAAGACATACACTGATAGCGGGAACAGAAAAAGAGTGGGACTGGAGGAGCAGCCTGAGAGCTGATATGAGCGCTGCCATTTTCGGCACTGGACGCTACACAGCGACGCGCTCCCAACTAGACAGGTGCTCCGATTGTCCGAGGAAAGTAGAGAGGATGCTGGGGGGGGGATCGTGATGGAGGCGGCCAGCAGGGATCACTTGAGCCAGGTTGCTCGAGGAGAATCGCTCCTATTTCCAGGGTCCGCATGGCTGGTTGATGGGGGCACCTTTGCTAGGCAGCAATGTTGGACAGCAGTGGTGGACGTGGGGCCTGGGGCCACCCAGGCTGGGCAGCAGTGGTGGACTTTGGGCCGGGACTTTGGGCCGGGAAGGGGGCAGGCAGCAGAGGTGGACAGTCCAGGGGCAGCATACCTTCTCTGTGGCTGCGAGGAGCAGCCACAGGCCCTCCATCAGCACGGTGGCAGCCTGGTCGTGGTCGTATTCCTGGTGACTGGGGAGCCGCTGCAGACAGGCCTCTTCCGCACGTGGCGGGTGACCCATGTGTCCTTGCTGGTCCCTGGGCGACCCGTGGTGGAGGGGGACCGGCAACCCCAGCAGTCCTGTGATGGGGAGGTCTCTGGGGGAGGTCTCCGGCGGCGGCCCTGGTCGGCAAGTGGTGGCGGCGGGAGCACGTGTTGGCGGCGGGGACGACTGGTTAGTCATAGTTTTCCTGTGATTTTCTGTTGCCAAACTTTACACTCTGCTTTTTCCTTCCTAGCAATGACCAAGCTGAATATATACAGTATGTTCATAGCTGTGCCATTGTTATTCCGTTGTCTGTCAGTGTCTTTACTGCTGTTAAAAGTCTGCATATCTAGTTATCAGTGCCTAGGTAAGATCTCCTCTCAACCAAGGGTCACCAACACAGGTGCCCTACAAGGCTACGCCCTGTCACTGATCCTGTTCTCCCTTTACTCTAATAACTGCAGATCCACGACTCTGTCAACGTCATCAAATTTACTGATGACACCACCATCATTGGCCTTGTAATCAAGAATGATGAGCAGGCCTATCGTCAGCAGGTTGATAGAATATACCTCTGGTGCAGTGAGAACAGGCTGGTCCTAAATGGAGTCGATTCAGAAAGCATTACCGCATTCGGTAATGCAGAAAATAGCTGACTGAGGAAAATGTCTGTTCATAAAAGCTGTTACCACAGGAAAAGCTGAAATTACCGAGCAGTGAGTTAAATTACCGACTTGTGGGGTAATTACCTCAACACATGTCAGTAAATGTCAATTCATAAAGATTGAAACAGGCGGTAATGGCACAGTACAATTCCACCTGCTTTGAAGTGGTGATAAGAGAGTGAAGTCTATGCAGGACTGTGCTGGAAATGGAGACTCACAAGCTGAAGCAGTGAGATCCCTCCCTAAGCAACAGCAGATCGATCGGAACAAGCCAGGCTTCCCCTGAATACCTTTGGCTGTCTGTGGCTGTTTAGCCTCTTGGGTTCCTGTTTTTAAGATGTGAAGAAGTGTAGGAGCTGGAGGTGAACATCCCAAAGCCTGGCATGTGTCAAGTTTCTTGAAGTTCTTCTAAGCTGTGGCAATTAAATAGATTGTAAAGAAAGACTAATAGACAGATTCAGAGCATATTCAGGGCAAGTAGAGGCAGTATAACAAAACATGCACATCTAAAGGTAGGTTGGGATGCCTCTCACATTGTAATGCTGTCTCTACACGAAGAACAGCAATGTAACAACTCAGGCAACAATTTACTTTGGTAAATCACCGCATTTCTATTGCAGCTGTGAAAATTGTTATATTAGCACACAAAAGTCAAATATACCGAATGCAGTATTTTCCCAACCAGATTTTTTTTTACCGCATAGCCTTTTAGGAATTGACCCCAATGTGGCCAAAACTATTGAGATGGTCATCGACTTTAGGAAGCATATCCCAACCCACTTCCGATCTACACTGACGGCACTGAGGTTGAAAGGCTATCTTACTAATATACACATGCACTGAAATATTTGTGGCTAGTTAGGCCATGGCTATTTTAGAACTTCTCTGCCAGTAACCTTCCTCCTTCCACTCTTGAGCTTGTAAAGCTCTACATTGGAAGGTAGAGCGTGTGGCTTTCTTCATTAGAAAGACAACTGTTATAAACACAGGTATACAGTAATTAATTGCCTAATACTATATGCTAAGCACCACTAATATGAAGCTCCTCATCAAACATTCACTTATGTCCCCATATAGCAGTATGCCCAAAGGACACTCTGCCTATTAGAAATCCCCTGCCATTTGGACACTTTTATGGTGGCTATGTAAACTAGATAATATGTCAAAATCCTCTTAAACAATCTTCATGCTATTCAAAGTTTCTTCTGTTATGGGAATTATAAGTAATTTAAGCACGTCACATACATAATTCACAGACATTAGCACTTACATTATGTATGTAGGCAAATGGTGGGGGTGATAAAAATTACACCCTGCAGAAAGAAAACAGAGACAACAGGAGCCCAAATGGTGCAGTACGTCACAGTAATGGAATATGTGTGAAAAATAAGCGAATGGATTATACTCACAAAGGTGGATTGCAGACAGGGCCGTGCAAAGGGTCCTTAAGTGGGGGGTGCTCAAATTTAAAAAAGGGGCCTGGCAACATCTTCCCCCGCATGCCCCCCTCCTCGTTTCTGGCTAGGGGGTATTGGTTGTCAACAGTACTGAATGCAGATGCTGGGTGCCATGTGGGTTCTGGGTGTGAGTACAGAGTCTCATGTGGGTTCTGGCTATGGGTGCAGGTACTGGATGTGACATGGGTGCGAATACTTGGCACCATGCCTGTACTGGGTGCTGGTACTTTATGTGCGGGTACGGGTTAAGTGGGTGCTTGGTGCAGATAGTGGGAGCCATGTGGAGGCTGTGTGCAGGTGTGAGTACTGGGTGCAATTTTAGGCATGGGTGCAGATACTTATACCTTTATAGCAGTATCAAGCAGACTTTGTGTCTCCTTCCAACCAACTCTTTTGGTGCCACCACCCTCAAATCAGCAGTGATAGGTGCCCACTGTTAGTGGGTTAGAGTGGGCACAGTGGAGCCCACAGTGGAGGCGCAGACTCACCTTTCATTACTGGGACCTCGGTCCCTCTTGATCAGCACCCAAGCTTCTTTTCAGGCAAAGAAGAAGTGGTTACCAATATGCAGTGGTTGCTAAGCATTAGTAGATGCAAAACTGCAGTAAGTGTCAAGGTGCAGCGGGTGGTAAGATGCAAAGGTTCACTTTGTGCTAAGTTGCAGTGGGTGATGAGATGCCAAAGTACAGTCTGTGTCAAGCTGCTGTGGGTACCAAGGTCCAGTTTGTATTGGGTGTTTATTTGCAGTGGGTGCTATGCAGTATTGGGTGCTGAATGAGTAGCAGATGGTGATAAACAATAGTGGGTGCCATGTGAGTGTTAATTGGTACAGGGAGACATGTGAGTGTTGGACATGAGTGAGTAGGGAGTGTCATGTGTGGTCTTGATGTGTGCCATGGTAGAGTACTCTCCCATATGGGTTCAGACCAAGGATGGGTACTGGGTGCTATTTGGGTCCTGGCCATGGACGGGTACTGGGTGCATATAATGGCTTTGGAACTTGGTGACGTGCGAGTACTGTGCCATGTGGGTGTTGATTATGGGGGTATTTGGGTCTTAGATACAAATACTGAGTGCCAAGTGGGTACTGGGAGTGAGTACATGGTGACAAATGGGTGATGGATGCTGGATAGTGGGATATTTGTTGTTATGTGGGTGCTAAAGGCAGATGCTGGGTGCCATGTGGATTCTGGGTGCTGACACAGGGTGTCATGTGGATTCTGGCTGCATGGGTGTGTATCAACTATCATTAAGGTGTTCATTGCAGGTACTCAGTCCCTTGTGAGTTCTGGGTGCAAGTACTGGATGTCATATGTGAGTGCTTAGTGTTTGTGCTAGGCACTAAGTGGAGGCTTAGTGCAACTGGAACTACTGCAGATGAAGCATGTGGGTGTTGGGTGCAGGTACTGTGTATAACATAGGTGTGAATACTTGGTGCCATGCCTGCACTGGGTGCTAGCTATGGGTGGGCATTGTGTGTTATGTGGGTTCTGTGTGCAGGTACTTTGGGTACTAGTACTAGTTATGCGAGTGCAGATAGTGGGTGCCATGTGAAGGCGGTGTGCAGGTGTGAGTAGTGAGTGCCATGTTGGGACTGGGTGCAAGTACTGCGCCATGTGGTGTGGGTGTGAGTACTGGGTGTCCGCTATAGGGTGAAGGGGTGCAGGTACTGGGTGTCATGTGGCTATTTGATGCAAGTACTAAGTGCCATATTGAGGCCGGATGTGAGTATTAGGTGCAGGGTGCAAGTACTGGGTGCTTGCTATAGTGGGGGTTACTGGTTGAGTGTAATGTGGGTGCTGAATATTGGTGGGATTGTTGTGGGTTCAGGGGGTGGGAGATCACTGTGGGTACTGCTATGAATGGCATAGTTGCTGCTAGGGGAGGTAGAGGTTAGTGTGGTTGCTGGGGGAGGTAGAGCTCAGTGTGGGTAGGGTAGGGGAAGGGTAGGTCACTGTGGGTGCTGGGGGGGAGTAACTGTGGGTGCTGTGGAAGGTAGAGGTCAATATGAGTGCTGGAGGAAAGGGAGGTCACTGTGGGTCCTTTGGGGGAGGTCACTGTGTGTCTTGGGGGAGGTAGAGGTCATTGTGGGTGCTGGAGGAAGGGGAGGTCACTATGGGTACTGCTGTGAATGGCATAGTTGCTGCTAAGGGAGGTAGAGGTCAGTATGGGTGCTGGGGGAAGGGTAATTCACTGTGGGTGCTGTGGAAGGAAGAGATCAGTATGGGTGCTGGAGGAAGGGGAGGTGGACTGTGGGTGCTGGGATAGTCAGTGTAGTTACTGGAGCAGGGAGTGGATGCTGGGTGTTGGGAGAGGTCGTCGTGGGCGCTGGCAATGGGAGAGATCACTGCAGGTGCTGTTTTTGGGTTGGGAGGTCCCTGTGGGTGCTGCAGGGGACAGGAGGGTAGCCACTGGGGGAGGGAAAGATCACTGTGGGTGCTGGGGGAGGGATAGGTCAGTGTGGGTGCTGGGGTAGGCAGGATCACTGCTAGAGCTGGGGAGGGAGAGGTCACTGTGGGTGCTAGGTGGAGGGAGAGGTAACTGTGGGTGCTAGGTGGAGGGAGAGGTCACTGTGGGTGCTAGGTGGAGGGAAAGGTCACTGTGGGTGCTGAGGGAGGGAGAGGTCACTGTGGATGCTAGGTGGAGGGAGAGGTCACTGTGGGTGCTAGGTGGAGGGAAAGGTCACTGTGGGTGCTAGGTGGAGGGAAAGGTCACTGTGGGTGCTAGGTGGAGGGAGAGATCACTGTGGGTGCTAGGTGGAGGGAGAGGTCACTGTGGGTGCTAGGTGATGGGAGATATCACTGTGGGTACTGGGGAGGGAGAGGTCAGTATGGGTCCAAGGGGGAGGGAGAAGTCACTGTGGGTGCTAGGTGGATGGAGAGGTCACTGTGGGTGCTGGGGGAGGGAGAGGTTACTGTGGGTGCTTGGTGGAGGGAGAGGTCACTGTGGGTCCTAGATGGAGGGAAAGGTCACTGTGGGTGCTGAGTAAGGGAGAGGTCACTGTGGATGCTAGGTGATGGGAGATATCCCTGTGGGTACTGGGGAGGGAGAAGTCAGTATGGGTCATAGGTGGAGGGAGAAGTCACTGTGGGTGCTAGGTGGATGGAGAGGTCACTGTGGGTGCTAGGGGAGGGAGTGGTCATTGTGGGTACTAGGTGGAGGGAGAGGTCACTATGGGTGCTGGGGGAGGTAGAGGTCAGTATGGGTCCTAGGTGGAGGGAGAGGTCAGTATGCCACACTAGGATTCCTGTTTGGGCCTCTTCACTGCAAAGTGTCCCAGGTGGGGCGGAGCTTCCTGCGGGTGGGCGGGGCTTATCACGGTCGGGGCGGGGCTTATTTTGCGCGCCGACAGGGGCCTTTTTTTGAAGATCTTAAAAGGGGGGGGTGCCTGGGCACCCAGAGCACCCCCCTCTGCATGTGCCTGATTGCAGAAGAGCAAACAACTGCTAGAAGCAGTATAACCCCGGGGAGATGTATAACCCCGACTTCACTCGGGTGACCAGGGGCAAAGCTGGTAGTGGTCGCACTCTTGGTGAAAAAACACAAACCTCAGGTGACGTAAAGCTGGTCAGAAAGGGATGATCCCTCGCCAGAATGAGGGTAAAGGGACACGATATATGGAAAGAGGCACCCAGGAGTGATAAAATACATTAAGAACAAATAAAATGAAAAAGTGTGAGGTGGCTTACCTCAATGAAGACAAATTCTCATATTGAATGAATTTTTATTGCAGTGGCTCAGAGGCATCTTACTTGCAACTATAAGCACTGTTAGGGCTCGTTTCCACTTGTGCCGCATGTCACTTCCTGGTGTGCGGATACACAGACAAATCCCATCAGCCGTGCCATGCATGGCTATGGGATTCACCGCCTTCTGCATCGAAACAGATGGAAATGTCGGCCGAATCGCTAGCACAAGCGATTCGGGCGGCCCTGCATGTGTACCCTATGGCAGAGTTTCCCTGCGGGAAACTGCGGATTCGGCACGGAAACTGCGCCAGTGGAAACGGGCCCTTAGGCACTGCTATTTGGCTTGAGGAAGTGGATATGCACGCACGAAACCCTTTGCCAGTGCAATAAAAATTCAATATGTGAATTTGTCTTCATTGAGGTAAGCCACCTCACCTTTTTCATTTTATTTGTGTTTAAGGTATTTTAGCACTCCTGGGCGCCTCTTTCCATATATCTTGTACATTATGTATGTGTAGGAGGACAGAAAGATCTTTCTGAGGACAAATCATTACTCAAAGTTTCGTTGTTCTAAACCTGTTTTACTATGTTACTTCCACCACTTATACTTTGGCACCTCTGGTGAAGTGACTCTTGAGATGTTCTATTACATGCAGTAAGTTATGCTAAGATTTTGGGACCCCATACTGCTCTTGGTCAAGTACAGAGTCTTGCTTGACAACCAAAAGACTGTGCCTTGTACGTTGGTTCAGCCAAGTCTTCAGTCATTTTAAATCAAGCTTGAATATGTTCACTTTAACAGCACATATACTGTATATTACACTTAATATATGTGTAAACACAAATTTTGTTTGTTTCTCATGTCTAGGCATTGTGGATATAGCAAAGCTGATCAAGAAGGTGACGAGGAACTTTACTTTCATTGTAAGTGTTTGTTTGCTTTCTTTATTTTCAAAAACTATCCTTTACTTTGTCATTACTGGCAGTAATTCATCCTTTTCATGTGAAGAATGACTTGAGTACGTCAAGGGGACTTGAAAAGTCACAGCGAGCTTCACTCCACTTAGCACATGTACTTGTTCTGTAACAAGCCGTCATATTGTTCACCTCTGAGATTATTACTTTCACACCATTTTAAGGACCTCCCATGAGAATCAGTAATTTGAAGGTCAGTGGCCAAGTTGCTGTGATCTTTGCCTATAGCTGTTTTTCCACAGTCTCTTGTCAATCATCTTAATGAGATGCAATCATTACAACCGTTTTAAACATGGAACTCTTTATGCAAGCGATCATTAGTATTATGAAATACATTTGTGTTGAGTACTTATAATATGATTTTCCTGCACGTCAGAAAAATAAACCGAGCAATGTATGTTAGAGCAGGCGATTAGTGAAACCCACAAATTTTACTAAGCTTCTTAAGGTGCCATGTGCTTGGCCCAATTCTTTATTTCAGTTTGAATGTGGATTATTATTTGACTCACCATTCAAAAATATCCCAGGAAGATGAAGCAATTATAAATAAGAGCAAAGACAATATCTGTAAGCATCAATCTTGTAAGACAAAATGAGGACATGGAAATTAGATGAAGAAGAGCACAATTCATTTATATTTATGACAGAAATTAGAAAGTGCTGATACAGAAAGCTTCTGTAAGCTACTATCTATACTTATGCTTATGTCTTATTGGTGGGAATCTCTGGGACATTATTTTCTGGTTTGTATAGCTTCCTACAAAGTCAAAATGTATAAGTCCTTTTTATTTGCAGAAGATGAAAGGTCTTATTTATAGACTAGCACATTTGTGCTGGTTGGACCACAAAACACGCTAGGTTGGATAAGGGCTGAAGGTAAAGCACTGGGTTGCTATATAAATAATCATCTATGTGATGAATAGGTGTGTAGCTCAGATTATGTGGTCTTTGTTGTGTTTTGTAATGTTTCTAGTGGTGTAGTTAGTTTCTTTATCAGTTGCCAATGTTATATCCCTAAAGGAAGTAACTTGTAGTAAAGCCACTGGTGAGGTAGTGGTTTTGTGCATGATTTTCCCAGTGGTGAATGATAATTGTCTCTGGTGGGCCTCGTGATATTTGATCATATCCTTGGCTCTGTCTGCCTTGATATAGCGGAAATATCCCTGGTCATATAATGGGTAAATAACCTGTGATGTTCAAGGCAATTAATTATGGCGCACACTTACGCCTGGTAATTTTGGCACCCTATAGAGGATGATTACATTACGACACCAGTTGTGAAATTATGGCACACAGTACTTAGTGGCGGTATAGGCTGGATTTATCGGTAGACCAAATTAGTGGTTTTAATTGAGGACATGTAGGGGTGGTGCGGTTTTAATTAGCAGACAGTGTGTGGGGATAATGTTCGGCATTGTTAGAGGGGGTTACTTCTAGGTGCAGGTAGGGAAGTGTTAATGTAAGAGGTTACAATAGGCAATAGTGGATCTATTTCACAAAATGAAAATTTGGCATGCGCCAAAATTTCCATTTGCTGATTTTACTTGTAGGCGGTGAAGTTGCATGGGTTGATATTTCCGTGGTTTTATAGTTAAATTTTCCGCAGTGGCGAAATTAGTATTGTTTCAAACAATATGTCTGTTGTTGTGCTGCTCCTGGTGCCCGGTAATGCTTTCAGTGCACCAGTAGTAATACCCTCTGGAATGTTCCTGGAGGTGTCGCAGTAATGGAACTGTGACTGTTCCTTGGGGACTAGTTATGTCCCCTTTGGTGTAGTGGTTGCCTTTTTGGTGATTCTATGAAACTATCCCTGGTGGTATTTGGTAGGAATGTATAGTATGGGCATACTTTGCATACTTTTCAGTTAGAGATCACCCTTTAACCCGACCATTTGCTTGCATAGATAACTAGGTGAACCAGACAGTGTAGAGTAGATAGATCTATGGCTAGATATACACATTTACATTTGTTTGAACAAAAACAGACATCATATCATTTGGGGGTATTTTATGTGCTCTACTAGCTTGAAGTTGCAATATTTTCTATACAGTACAGTACAGTATATGTAAGAAAGTTACATGTGTGAAGGAAGAAGGTTGCCCAGGTATTATTCATTCAGATAAGCTAGCAATGCAATAATAGCAAGATGCATTTATGAACTTTAGCCTAGCTTTATTGTTGTCCTGCATTACAGCACATTCACATCATTACCAGATTCAAAGCTCTAAGCAAAGTATTCTTGGAAAAAGCCGGATTTTATTTTTTGCTGAACTAGTGTGTCAGCGTGCATTAAAGGGAAGGCTTGTGATTAATTTAATCTGACTGCATCAGCAACAATGGAACACAGTGGTCACCAGCTATTTACAGTTTGTTTTGCTTTATTGTTCTTTTGTATAAAATAAATTTTCAGGAGTATGAATGCCCTTTTATTGATTTTTTTTTTCCTTATGGAAAAAAGCATTAAACTTGGTTTAGCTATACCCACACCGAACCTTAATTTTCTATGCGCTTCCATCTTTCATTGAATCAAGCTCTTTTAGAAACAATAGCTCTGTTTACGAAAGCAATGGCAATTTACATTTTTATTTCCTCCCATGGTTTCCTACCAACAATGCCTTGAGATCCCAGCCAACACTATTTCGTGTTGGTATGCCAGAGTAGCTCTCTCCTGTCAAAATGTTTTATGACAGCTTGAATAAAGAACCATCGGAGGCCCATTTGAGATGCACAAGGTTACTTGGAATCCAGGCCGCTTATCATAGAAAACGAGAGTGTGGCTCATACTCCATCTGCCTGCCTGAAATCACATTGTAGGAGGTTAACCTATTGTTTCCTATGCCATCCCACTCTCTCCTGCTTATTGCTGTATTTCAGACTCGCCAGCAGATAAGAGCAAGGTATTGATAGCATGAAATAAAAAATAAGTGATTCAATTATGCAAGTTAATTGCCGACGCTCCATTCAAACTGTTGCTTAGCAGTGTCTACACATTCTGATTCATTTAAATGAGATAGAAAAGCAAGTGTCTTAAGAAGACATTAATTTATGCAGTGATATTTGTTTTTTCTATTACATTTCTTTCAACATTAAAGTTGTGATATATATATATATATATATATATATATATATATATATATATATATATATATATATATATATATATATATATATATATATACTGTAAGAACAAAAAAGGTGCATTTCCTGGATTCCAGGAATGTATGAATGCATTTATATTCATGCAAACAGTCACAGTAAACCTGGTGCCCTTTTTTTTTTTTTGCTCCCCTCCCCTTTCCCCCCTCAAACGTTCCATTAAAGGATTCATTTAAGAAACTGGCCTGTCTAAAATCACATCAAAAAAGGAAAACAGTGTTTTGTTTCAGATCTCAAGCTCTTGACTTTAACCACAGCTTGCATATAAATGTGTTTTGTTTTGCATTAAGAAGATCTTTTTTTTTTAATTTACAAACAGCATAGTCTGAAGATTGCAGTACTTTAAAATTTGTTGACATTTATATTTAAGAGCAAATGGTTTATGGAGTTATTGCATCTACAAATGTAAGCTCTAAACCAGCTCTTCATACTTTTGATTTATTCATACTTTTATTTTTCTTAGCTTATTTATTCATTTTTTTTTTCAAACAATCAAGTTGTTAGAATCCCTTTATAGTAAACCCCAAGGTACTGGGAAAAGTAATTTACTATGTCTGAAGTGTACTATATCAGAAATGGTCATACTCAAGCATATAAAGTATACTATAGTACGGTATCTTCATATAGTCAATAATTAGGAGTCTTTTTTTTTCTTTTCAATGCCTCAGCAAGCAAGCACAGACAATGTTTAAGCTAGATCAAAGTGCACAGTGCTCAATATGCAGGAATGTGCATGTAATAATCATGCAATAGCTTGCAAAGGAAGCATAATTAATGCAGTTAATGCAGATATAGTACTGATAGTGTGCTCCTTTGTCCATATTTCTGTTCAGCCTGGATGATAATGTAGTGTTGCAGCCATGCACAAGCAAGTCACAGATGACAGGCAATTCCCTCAGTAATCAGGCTGCAGCTTACACCGGAATCATAGGTCTCACCAGCTGGTGCTTTTGAGGTAATCCACACAGGCCCAGTGTAGTGTGCAGATAGTGAGTAGTTTACAATTTGTTTCCAGCCTGCCCACCAACCATGGCTCATAGGTCCCCGACTGAGGCATGCTTCTGCACACTTTCCACTATAGCTAGACAAATAGCAGGTTTACTATATTAGACTTTCTATTATATCAGTGTTTAATATACCAGGCTTTACTCCCATATACTTATAATAGTGCTTGGCCAGGACCTGGGCATTTATTTTACTACACCCGAAGTTTTACTGTATCAGAGTTTACTTTAAAGAGATTTTACAGTATACTGAAAATATTTTTCCTGCCTATGAATCATTTATGCAGTAATACAAATGATCAATGTATTTGCCATAATTGATATCATAAATGAAAACAGAAAAGGGGAAATGACTCTTGGTTATGTCATTTTGCCCACTCAATAAACACCATAAAAAACGGATAACATGGTCATGTGTCACATCTGCTTCCAATTTTATGCCTCGTAATTCTGCCTGTAGGAGAAATCATGAAGGGGAATTTGACCATCTGTTTGTAAGAAAACTGAGGTGATCCCCTTTTCTGTATGTGATGGACCAGGCAGTCACGGTTTAAGTCTTGGCTGTACCATCTCAAAGGGCCAAGAACAACCCAGTCCCTTTACATGCAACACTCTTGTACTTGTACTGAAATATCAATCAGGCTGACACTTCATACTGCAACCTTGGTTTTAGTATTGTAGAAGAAATCAGGGCACTAGTCTAGTTGAGGAGACCCACAGCCGCTTACTGCTAGGAGTAATTTGGTCGCAACAACTAAATTTGTAAGAAATAAGGGGCACTACAGAAAACACTATCCACACCACCAACTAAATAGGTTTGGTAAACTTGCCCGAAGGCCAGGTCCTGGTGTGCAATTTTAGGCTTAGTGTTTCCCGCTGTGTTCTCTGTGTCTTACAAATTAATGGACATGAACTAATTGCCGCAAGCAGGGAGTGGCTCTTGGTCTATGGGGTTTCCCGCTTGGTCACCTCAACTAGAGTAGCGCCAAAATCAGATTGCCAAACCCATGGCTTTGCAGACTGTTGTACTCCTTAAAGGACAACTGTAGTGAGAAGGCTGCCATTTTTATTTCCTTGTAAGCAATACCAGCTACCTGGCTATCCTCCTGACCCTCTGCCTCTGATACTTTTAACCATAGACCCTGAACAAGCATGCAGAAGAACAGGTGTTTCTGACATTGTCAGATCTGGCAAAATTAGCTGCATGCTTGTTTCTGGTGTTATTCAGACATTGCTGCAGCCAAATACACCAGCAGGGCTGCCAGGCAACTGGTATTGCTTAAAAGGAAATAAATATGGCAATCCCCATATACCTCTCACTACAGTTGTCCTTTAATGCAGTATAGAACCACTATTCTCTCTACTGGTTAGCAACAAAATTCTCCAACATGCAAACCTACATTGAACATGGGAGGGATAAAAACATATCCAACCAGAGTCTATATGAAAATATAGGGTTGTTTGACCTCTGTACTCGACAGAGGGAGCGATCTTGGCAATACTGATGTAAAGTATAGACAAAGTATGTTAGTTGGTGCTGCTCCTTTAAAAGCCACTCTGAGTGGTGAAGATATTTGTAAAGGACAAGGGGAAAACAGGAGGGGGAGGGGGAGAGCGCACTCAATAGACAATTTGAGAAAACTGGTTAGCCAACCGTGGAATAATCTCACCTGAGATTCTTGCCGATTAGCCCATATGGGTTGGTCGGCTGAAGAGCTTTTGTCCCACTCAGAACCGGGGACCAGGTCTTTCCAGCGATCTTCCGCCACAAGATGTACTGGCACATATGCTTCTCCGTCCACTGAACTTCAGTCCTGGATCAGATGTATTTCCACTCCTCGCAAATGCTACCTACCGCTATAGGCGGCCGCATTTATAGGAGTGTCTGCACAGAGGTGTCTTGGATGTGCAGGAGGGACCAAGTTTGTGCCTAGATTACTCCACGCAGCTCTGTATGCTTTACACTTGTAAGCCACAGGCTGCAGGAGCTCTTGGAGCCAGGAGCTGGCTGTTTGTGTGAGGGGTAATTGCTGAGAGAAACTCCATTCTACGTGTCTTGCACAAGCAAGCAGCAGGCACCTGGAGGTAAGTTTGTGAGCTGACAAGCAAGTGCGTGGTAGAAAGGATAAAAGGCGGCTGCCATGTAGTGTAGTTAAAAGTATTTATTCTAATAAACAGCAACGCGTTTCCGAGAGCTCAACTCTCTTTCATCAGGCTAAAATTGAGTGCGCTCTCCCCCTCCTTTTTTCCCCTTGTCCTTTACAGATATATGAAAATCAAGGCATCTTGGTACAAGTTTGACATAAGGTTTAGCTTTACTTTTCATACATGAAAAATTATCATTTGCAAATAATGAATAAAGTTAGAATGATTGCAGGTTTGAAATAACTATGGTCAGTGTTACACTTCTAGGAGGATGATTATGGTTTGGCAACAATAAAAAGTAGTGGAAGGTTAGTGTTATCAGCAAAAATTCAAAGGTTAAGGTCAGGTTCTGAAAACGGGTAAGGTTAGGCGATGATGGGGCGTGGTAAAGCTGGTCATTTTCTAAACAGAAGGGTTGAGATGTTAGACAACTATAATGAGAGATAGGCTTAGTGGACAATGGCCTCAATTCACTAAGATCATGCTGGAGATAATAAGGCAAGAGAAAACTTACCTCCACACAGTAAGAGAGTTATCTTATCTCTTCATTCCTTATGTTACCTCTTCTGTAGTTAATTTACCTCCTCTGTAGTTAAGTTACCTCCTCTGTAGTTAACTTACCTCCTCTGTAGTTATTTTCACACACAGTTAATGAACAGCCTGTCTTTAACTCTGGAGTTATTTTAAGTATTAAAGAGTTAACTTAAAGACAGAAGAGTTAACTTTAGGTTTGCCTGAGGTAAAATGTTTCCTGAATACTACATGCCTTATCACCATGGTAACAACTCTAGAAGAGTTATTAAAGACAGGAGATAAGCTTAGTGAATTGAGGCCAATGTGGGTTGGGTTCCAAAATGAGGGGTTAGGTGATCATAAAGAGGGTTAGTGGTAGAAAATGAGCTGTTTCCAAAAAGTATGTCAAAGCCAAAAAGAGTTCACTCCAAAGTACAACAACTGTGTTAATTATTTAGCTGATACTGAAATCTTCAGTGACTGTTGGCTTTGGTTGGTCCAATTCCTTTCTCTTCCTGGGTGAGGGGAAATCTGCATGACAGGAGAATCTTTTGCTGTTCATTAGGTCATTATTTGCGATTAAGATTTTCCTCCAGCCCCAACTGCTGATGTTAATTGTTCAGTGTTTTCCTTTAGAAAACATATCCTTGGTGTGTATATGTGTAAAACAAAATACGTAAATTTTGCCTTCACATCCGCTATAAGAATGAGAGGTTATATTACCTTGCGATTATGGCTGTGTATTGGATACACATATCTTTTTATGGCCTTCAAATGTTAAACTGATTCTCATCACCAATAGGCATGAGAAAGAATGAACAGTTGGTGACCACATTACCGGGTGATTGAGCTGCTACCTAATTTAGGAAATTGGATATGTAGAAATTAAAAAAGTAAAATGTGTGTTTTTGAATGATGTCTCAGCTAGGCAGCTTCATAAAAGTAATTTTCCCCGCAGCACATAAATGTTTCGGTAACAGTTGGGTTACTCAACAAATAACATTGTGTTATATTGGTATGCTGAGCCTTAACGTTCTTCCTCTGGATCTTGTTTAATATGCATGTGTACACATATTGCTGATCATGCTGCTTTTGCACATTATCTTGATTTTTACATGTATTTGGCTTCATGAACGGAATACCTTCTGCCTAGCAGCTCACTGTATAATGACATTCCTAGCTGACTGCACAGTAAGTGCATTTCTTCATCACTGTTCTGCTTTCTGACATCATTACAGTTAAATTTCCAGGCACCAAAACCTACATTGACCCTGAAACGTATGAGGATCCAAATAGAGCTGTCCATCAATTTGCCAAGGAGCTAGATGCATCGTGTATAAAAATTGAACGCGTGATTGGTGCAGGTAAGACAGAGGTGTCTGTTTTATTCAGCATTTCCATTTAGCTAAGATTGAATCTCAAACCTGATATGACAGGCAAATAATTGCAGCTCACATGCTGCACATTTCCTTTTTAGCAGTGCTTCTAAATGCATGTGGGCTGTGCTTAAAAAATATTAATGTCCTTGTGAAAAAATCCTGGGGATCAGTTTGTTTGAATTGTGTTAAGGTGGCCACTAATGATCCAATCTTTTTCATCCAATCTTACCATTTCTATGTAATATAAGGTAACTGCCTGAAGTATCCATTCAGTATATTCACTCAATTTACCCTTAGATTTGGTAAGATTGGATGAAAAAGATTGGATCATTAGTGGCCACCATTAGGATGATAGAGATGCTAAAGTTGATCTCCAGGCAAACAGCTATATGGTTAGAGTACAGTATGTGAAATGTGCTACTTACCTGATTTGTAATTTTTTTGTATCCACTCCTGTCCGTTCTTATGGCTCAGCAAAAGCAGCTGTGTGCCCTCCCCCTTTTCCTTTCTGGTAATTAGTGAAACAAGCTAAGTACAGTAAAGCCACCCTCATTACTGGACAGAGTTTATGAGCAGCTCACTGATTGGCTAATCCTTTTGCTGTGTCCGTTACCAAAGTCCTGTTGTCAGACCAACACCAACACATAATGCATTTAATTTGCCCCCTGCCTACTACCAGAGTACCAGTCAACATGATGGTGTAATGGTTAAGGGCTCTGCCTCTGACACAGGAGACCTGGGTTCGAATCTCGGCTCTGCCTGTTCAGTAAGCCAGCACTAATTCAGTAGGAGACCTTTGGCAAGTCTCCCTTACACTGCTACTGCCAATAGAGCGCGCCCTAGTGGCTGCTGCTCTGCTCTGGCGCTTTGAGTCCGCAAGGAGAAAAGCGCAATATAAATGTTATTTGTCTTGTCTTGTCTTGTCATGAATTGTATTGCTAGATATGCCCACAGGTGTTTTTGTGTTTCCTACAGTGACCAATGAATCTCACTTTGAAATGCTTGAGTGTACCATTCCCCCCTTGAAGTACAATCCTTCTTGAAGTTTAAATCTGACCTCCTAACCTGTAAAACCAATATTCTTCCCTACCTACAGTAGTTTGCAAAAGTATTTGGCCCCATTAAAGTTTTTCACATTTTGTCATATTACTGCCACAAACATGAATCAATTTTATTGGAATTCCATGTGAAAGACCAATACAAAGTGGTGTACAGGTGAGAAGTGGAACGGAAATCATGCATGATTCCAAACATTTGAAAAAAAAAATAACTGCAGTGCGGTGTGCATAATTATTCAGCCCCTGAATCAATACTTTGTAGAACCACCTTTTGCTGCAATTACAGCTGCCAGTCTTTTAGGGTATGTCTCTACCAGCTTTGCACATCTAGAGAATAAAATCCTTGCCAATTCTTCTTTGCAAAAAGCTCCAGCTCAGTCAGATTAGATGGACAGCGTTTGTGAACAGCAGTTTTCAGATCTTGCCACAGATTCTCGATTGGATTTAGATCTGGACTTTGACTAGGCCATTCTAACACATAGATATGTTTTGTTTTAAACCATTCCATTGTTGCCCTGGGTTTATGTTTAGGGTCGTTGTCCTGCCGGAAGGTGAACCTCCGCCCCAGTCTCAAGTCTTTTGCAGTCTCCAAGAGGTTTTCTTCCAAGTTTGCCCTGTATTTGGCTCCATCCATCTTCCCATCAACTCTGACCAGCTTCCTTGTTCCTGCTGAAGAGAAGCACCCCAGAGCATGATGCTGCCACCACCATATTTGACAGTGGGGATGGTGTGTTCAGAGTGATGTGCAGTGTTAGTTTTCCGCTACACATAGCGTTTTGCATTTTGGAAATCTATGTGTAGCCTAAGCCTGCTTTAAATTTCTCAATAACTTTATCCCTTGACCTGTCTGGTGTGTTCTTTAGACTTCATGGTGTTGTTTCTCCCAATATTCTCCTAGACAACCTCTGAGGCCGTCAGAGAGCAGCTGTATTTGTACTGACATTAGATTGCACACAGGTGCACTCTATTTAGTCATTAGCACTCATCAGACAATGTCTATGGTCAACTGACTGCACTCAGACCAAAGGGGGCTGAATAATTACGCACACCCCACTTTGCAGTTACTTATTTGTAAAAAATGTTTGGAATCCTGTATGATTTTCGTTCCACTTCTCACTTGTACACCACTTTGTATTGGTCTTTCACATGGAATTCCAATAAAATTGATGCATGTTTGTGGCAGTAATATGACAACATGTGGAAAACATCAAGCGGGCCGAATACTTTTGCAAACCACTGTATACTCTGATCTTTATCTAACCCTAACTAATACTCACCTTTCATAGTCTTTCCTGCCCGCAATAAATTGAATCTCCACTGAGGCCATGATATTAGGTGCATTCTGAGTTCTTAATAGCCAAGCCAAGAACAGGGCTTGGCATTTTGTCTGTGTGATAGATGTACATTCAGCACCAAAAATGCCTCCTGACACCTAAAAACAGTACTGCTGTCATACTTGGATCTGTTGCCATAGTCCAGTGGTGCAAGTTTTAACTGATCTGGCTGGTAATAACTGCAAGGTGATTTATGAGAACTTGTTTTTGCATAATTTGTTCAAAATAATGTTGTGTGGAGCACATAGTAAACTGTGTAGAAACATGGTCTTTCAAGATATGCAGTTGCAGTGTCCCTGCTAGCAGTAAAAAGCTAGAAGTCGATAATATTAAACTCAATTTTAGAGACAGTCGGAGGATTCAGTTTTCACATTACCAAGGTGCTGCTTCAGTATTCTCCTTTCAATCTCACTAATATCTAGCACTGCTTTTTTAATTAACGCAGCTTACTACATCTGTAACCTCTTGAGGTAAATCTTCTCAGGAGACTCTGCTTACTGTCACTTATATTTGAGTAGTATTTTTTAGTTCTTTCTCTTCGGTGCTCCGTTTTTTTTCTATTTCATTTTTTACTAATCTTTTTAGTATAATATACAAATTCTTAGTTAAAGGATAACAGGGCGTTACATTGCATGGTGAGAAGCGAAGCAAAATCAACTGCATAAAACTTGCATTACTTTGTCGATTAAATGTTGTTATGCAAATAATACAGAAACATAAAACTGATATAAAAGTAAAATATACCAAAGAGAAAAATAACTTTATCATTTTATATACATGGAATAGGCAAACTGAAAGGAGAGAAAAAAAATCCGGCCGTATAGTGTATGGAATTATAAAATATTGGGCCTGGTTCACAAAGCGGTGCTAACAGTTAGCACCCTGGTGAAAAGCCCTTTATCACGCCTAAACTCAGTTTAGGCATGATTAGTTTAGATGTGATAAGTTTAGGCATGATAAGTTTAAGCACCAACTGGGTTAGCACCGCAGTGCACAGCTGATCAAAAGTTTTGCGCTAGCAAAATCTGGTGCACTTTGCATAGAGTTTAACCTCCTTAGCGGTAACCCCGTGTCTGACACGGGGTAAGCCGCCGGAGGGTGCCGCTCAGGCCCTGCTGGGCCGATTTAAATAATTTTTTTTTTGCTGGACGCAGCTAGCACTTTGCTAGCTGCGCCAGCACCCCGATCGCCGCCGCTGCGCGCCCGATCGCCGCTATCCGGTGCGGCGCGCGGCCCCCCCCCCCCCCAGACCCCTGCGCTGCCTGGCCAATCAGTGCCAGGCAGCGCCAAGGGGTGGATCGGGTCTCTCGGTGACGTCATCCCGCCCCGTCGCCATGGCGATGGGGGAAGCCCTCCAGGAAATCCCGTTCTTTGAACGGGATTTCCTGATCGCCTATCGCCGGAGGCGATTGGCGGGGCTGGGGGGATGCCGCTGAGCAGCGCCTATCATGTAGCGAGCCCTGTGCTCGCTACATGATTTAAAAAAAAAAATTAAAAAAAAAACTGCTGCGCTGCCCCCTGGCGGTATTTTTCATACCGCCAAGGGGGTTAATGGTGCTGCTTTGCGTGCGGGACTTTGCGTGCGATCTAAACTTATCTAAACTTATCATGCCTAAACTTATCACGCCTAAACTTATCACCCCTAAACTGGCTTTTCACCAGCGTGGTGCAATAGTTATCACGCCTAAAGTCTCTAACTGGGTTAGCACCGCTTTGTGAATCGAGCCCCTTGTCTTTAAAGCCCAACTAAACCCACCACTGAACAAAGCAAATTCTAACAGCAATTAAGTCAGTTGGTTAATATAAACCATGTATTTAAGCAAGTGAGAGGCAGTGTGTCATTACCATAGGCTAATTGTGCTTGCTTGTGCAAAACAGTATGCATCCTCTCCTCTATGGATTCAGCTGGTGGGTGGCTGTGTCAGGTGTGACAATGTGACACCCAAAATAGGAAGAGCAAAAGTTGCCTCTCTACATTTTCCAAAATCACTGCATTACATTGGAAACCATCAACTCGCGCTGCTGTAGCAGCGGCTTAAATGCAGCACTCGCACGCTATGCGTGGAAATGCTGTGTACAAACGAACACAGAACATTTATATCGCGCTTTTCTCCTGGCGGACTCAAAGCGCCAGAGCTACAGCCACTGGGATGCGCTCTGTGTAGCATGCGGTGCTAAGATACGGGTGCTCCCTTTAAAAGTACACGCGCTCCTACAAGGTACCTTGCGCTCCTTCATATAGCGCGAGATGTGAAGTATCATGATACTTCACAACTCACAGTACATTAAGGAGCGCAAGTTATCTTGTGGGAGCGTGCATACTTTTAAAAGGAGAGCCCGTAACTTAGTCGCGCTGCTGCCTTTTAACTTGTGCTTCTGTAATAGCAGGAGTTGATGACTCAACCCCATGTGTATGGTCAACAGAAATAGGTAGTGAGTAATTGTAAGACCCCCATTTGGTCACAAGAAGTTAGAGTCCGGTAAAATCTTAAGTCTGGATAGGTGCAAAGCTGCTCAATAGGTATTTAATTTGAAAAGTTTAGTTCGGAAGCTAATTCTTATTATTTACCCTAATCAGCACGATTGCTGTGGGAATTTACTATGTGCAATATTGGGTTTAGTTGGAGGTTAATTTTATCCATAGGTATTTAACAGCCTTCATTTGGTACTTATAAGGATGGGAGTACATGTATGCCCCATAAGGTAGAAAGAACAGAATGGGGATAACTCATTCCACCACTTGCTTGAGATACATGTACAACCCCAGGCAAAAGGGTCACTGATGCAATATCAGCCTTTGATTCTGGCCAATTAGTCATAGTTATGAATTAATGACCACACAACATACTTTTTTGTTGTTAATATACAACTCTGACTGCTGGGCTTGGTTATTTTCCCCATACCACATTGCTTTTCTATGTCAGTTCAGAGTCAAGCATAAACACCACGGGTGCAAGAAATTACAGTGCGTTCGCTCATGTAAGAAATAAGCATGCGAAGGTGTCTTTGTATAAATATATTCATTACAAATGCAACCCTCCATGTAAACAAAGTAGCAAACTATGTTTCTTTCATCTTTACAAATTTGTTCATGTATGTTTGACAGTGGGATTCATATACGTAGTTTTATGGAGGATTAATTTGCGGTTATAAAGACTAAATTATAGTGTGCATAAATAAGGCAGAAACATCAAGCTAAAAGCTCAATTCAAAAAAGATAACTCACTGTGCAAACACACGAACGCACACTCTACATATTAACAATAATGACACACATCTTTACTACTTAATATGCCGTTTTTGACAGACAAATACGTCTGCCGCCCCAGGCAACCAAAGTAATGAATGTTAAAAGCCAAATTGCTTCCCAGTACACACATTTAGGCTATAATTATATAGGACTAAGCAAGTTATCCTGTGGACAACTCTATTTAGATAAATCCTACAGGTGAAAACAGCTAATCTCATTTCCATTTCCTGACTTAATGTATAATTGAACGAGAGATTAAAAAACAAAAGTACGTTGTTATTAGGACAGAGATATTAAATATCAGGTTCAGTGTGAACTGACATGATGCAGTGTTTAATTCTGGTGGGATAGGGAACGTTAAATTATACAGTGTGTATGTCATTTTCTGAAATCTGCGATAAGACAGTTTCACAACAACAGGCCTTATGAGATTGTGCCACTTCTCTGAAATGTCCTTTTGTTTATTGTCTGTGATTGCAAACCTGGGGCCTGGTACAAAAATCTTCATTGTGATGGCTCCGTAAGGTAAACCACAAATAACGCACGCAGCATTCACAAACACAGCCGTACTGATGTACCGAAAGTCAAGTGCCTTTTTATGTTATGGCTCAGTAAAAATTTATGAGCAGTAAAGGTAAGGCACTAAATCTTATTTATTGTTGTTCTTTCTTAGTAGATGTCTGTGGGTGCATTGCAGAAAAGGTAACCGGGTTTATTTAACCTACTGGGATTTCGTTTAATTAACCACAACTTATTTCCGAGAATAAAATATGGTTTCACACATCACTTAGCATTATCAGGGGTTTGTTTAAACAGTATATTAGATTATAAACATCACACTCTCAAAGTGATTTACTGCAGGGGATGTACAGTAAAAAGCAGTTTAAATTACGTTGTGATAAAAAAAACAAACCTCTCTCGTGTGGTTGAGTACGGCTGTGAAACTTAAGGTGGATCTCGAAGTGCTTTGTTTACTGAGCACTTTTAAGTCCACAATAATACACCTGACACTGTGGGAAGAGGTGGGCATTGTTTATATAAGAATAACATGCTTATCTGGGAAAATCAATATTTACTTCTAGGTTATGCTCAGTTCTTATTGCCAGTTCCAGTAGGCTGCTCCTACATTCCCCAGAATATGACTTCTCTCACCTTTACTGATTCCTTGATCCGCAGACCGCCCTCTTTTCCACATACTTCTGTTACCATGCTACAAATGGTGGAGTGGGTGGGGTGGAAATGTGGATAAAGCCTGACATACCGGGTTGTTCTCTTCATGGGCTGTGGATGTAGGATGACATCCTCGCACTCACCAGTCACAGGGGTGAAACAGAATGGAGAGGATTAGAAGCATCTTCACTCACCGGTAGGTGGGGTGGAGTAATGTAGTAAGCATACTGTAATTACTGTTGTTATGAAGAAAATGGCAGGTATCATCTAAGCTTCTCCCTAATGATGGTTGTCCCAGTCATGTGCAAAATGTACTATACAATAATGATGCATGTACCCATGCTTTGGATAATATGGGCAGAATCAGATTACCGTAAATGTATTTTAAAGCTAAATTGTAGTCCCAGTTATAATCAAAGTAATGAGTGGCTGTCGCCTCCTTATAACAGTAATTCCGTTCATTTAACCTTACAGCATCATATTGTGATTAATGATTAAGAACGCTCAAACATAACTATTTCGTTTTGAAACTGTGCTGTATTCTGAGAAAGATACGACGAGAGAGTTCAGTTTTGTCCAACCTACCGGTGTTTTGGACTATTTATTTAATCCATTAGCAGCTGCAAAGAAAATATCTTGCTTGAGATAACTGCACTGCTTTTGACCTCACCCGGCACAACTTGTCTTGCTGTAAATTCTTGGAATACTTTGATGTCTCTCTGCTAGCAGAGGATGTAGAAACGGAAGCATAAGTCCACTGTTATTGTCTCACACTGCCCCCTGGTGACAAGTGGCCATACATACACATTACAGCAGTACCAATTAGTAGCAAGGAAATGTAACACATAAGAAATTAAAAAGATGTGCTAAAATAAATTGGCCTGGAGCACTTGCAAGCCTCTGAATAAATTGACTGCTAAAGGGTTAAAGTCTTCACAACTCTAGATGTGCATAAGTAGCTCTGAGTAGTGTCCAACCACAGCTCCCATCATATGTAATAATGAGGCTGCCAGAAAGGACATTACTTAAACCAGTGATGAGCGAAAATGCAAATATTCTTTTCGCCTAATTTTCGCGAAAATAAATACTATTTTCGTTTCGAAAGGCGAAAATTCGCCGAATATTTTCGCATTAATTTTCGCCTAAAGTCCGTTTTTTCGCGTTGAATATCTAAGCCACCTTACAAGCTAGAATCACCAAATTTGCAGGGTATATTAAGGAGATATGTGGGTACAAGAGGAAAAAGAAATTTTTCAAAAAGACCTTATAGTTTTTGAGAAAATCGATTTTAAAGTTTCAAAGGAAAAAAGTATAAATTTAAATGCAGTAAATGACAGTTACTTAAGCAAACCTAGAGGTAGTGTAAATGTACTAATAGCAAAAGAAAGGGCCAACTGCCAAGTTCAAACTGCCAAGTGCCAAGTGCAAAGGGCCAAGTGCAAGGGCAAAGGGCCAAATTTCTTTTTCCTCTTGTACCCACATATCTCTTTAATATACCCTGCAAATTTGGTGATTCTAGCTTTTAAGGGGGCTTAGATATTCAACGCGAAAAAACGGACTTTAGGCGAAAATTAATGCGGAAATATCATTGCGAAATTTCGTCTTCGGCGAAATCGAAAATGGGATTTTCGATGCGAAAATGGCTTTGGCGAAAATTCGCAAGCAACACTGACTTAAACCACTAACTAGGTTTAGAATGGGAGAATCATTGGCAGATAATCCTGTTCATATATAGTACTGCAAAGAATTGGATACAAAAAATGAGTGTTGTTTACTCACAGAGTTTGTTCTTCCTCTCTCTCTTTCTTTTTACATTTTTGTAGGGGAATTTGGGGAAGTGTGTAGCGGTCGGCTGAAACTCCCTGGCAAACGAGATATTGCAGTTGCCATCAAAACCCTTAAAGTTGGCTTTACAGAAAAGCAAAGAAGAGACTTCCTGTGCGAAGCAAGTATAATGGGCCAGTTTGACCATCCCAATGTTGTTCACTTGGAAGGAGTTGTAACCCGCGGTAAGTACAGAACTACTTTGAACCCTTTAAAAGCTTTAGAAAAGTGTTTTCAGTATGTCTATAAATACTTATCATGTACAATTAGATGTTATTGAAATGACTAAACAAAGATAGGCTTTTTCTGTCACCTACTTCAACCATGCTTGTAATAAAGCCTTTATATGGAATGAAAATTCAAAGTGCTATCTCCTGTTTATACTGATTCTGATTATTTATATGTTCAAATTATTTCCATGCTCTGCCCAGATGTCTTATTACCAATTCTGCTAGTCCCTAAATGATAAACTCTAGAAAGATGTTTCTTATCAAAACTGATGTTGACTTGAGAGTGGGGAGGTTTCACAAACATTTACTGTTTCATGTTTTTAGGGAAACCGGTAATGATTGTAATTGAATTCATGGAAAATGGAGCTCTAGATGCATTTTTAAGGGTGAGTGCTGTTCATACAATATTCAGGAATGAATGTTTAATGTTTCGTAAATATGCATGGAATATATGTTTACTTTTACCTTTGCTTCAGTTATATTGATTGCTATGTAATAGGAAACCCATTGCTTTAATGTAAACATCAGCTTTTCAAGCAGTCTCCTGGTCTGAGGTCTTATTTCCCTGGCTAGTAAGGGAACAAGGATGGTCCCTTGCTGAATTTTAGTCATATTTGTTCTCCTTCCACATGTAGTGATTTCTTGAAAGGTTATGTTTAAAAGAGACTTCACTAAATGCCAAGAGAGTAACATGAATATTCTAATCTTTATAGCATAAATTATATTATAGCAGCGTATGCTGAAATATCTAAAAATGTTTCTTTATTACCTTTTCTTACAGATTCAAATAAATATTAAAATTCGAAAGAATTCCTCAATAGAAAAACCCTCTTAAACAGTTATTTCCTTTATTAAAATGTTTACATTTCAAGGTTATAACTGTAGCAATAGCAGACTCTGGGACTGTTTTATGGCCCAGCAGCGCAGGAGACACACATTTATCTGGCTATATGTTTGCAGTACAATATGACTGGTAGTAAAATAATCCACAAATGCTGGCACAGGTTTATCAGAAGAATTACTCTGAGACTGATTGTTTTTCTGCTGAGCTAGAGTGGCAGCTCCATGCTACTGTGCAGGTGCAAGCCACATGCGCCTGCGCAGTGTGGGCGAGCTCCATGGAACTTCAGGGGTCCTAGCACTGGACCAGAAGACCACATGGGGAGCCTATGTAGGGTCCAGAGAATTTCCTCTCCTGAGGTAATTATCTAATTGTTTTACTTTTAGGATCTCCCAGGTTTACTTTAAATAACATCCAAAGGGTTGTCTACCTTTATTGTTCTATGCTAAGTCTTGACACCCCTGTTTAACCACTTGCCGACCGCCCACTGCACAGAGGCGGCCGGCAAGTGGATCCCACAAGGACCGCCGCATGTACAATTGGCAGCGGTCCTTGTACGGGCATGGGCGGAGCGATTGCGTCATTTGTGACGCTCCGCCCCCCTCGCGCTGTAACCCGCCGGCCGTTCGGAAGCGCCGGCGGGTTACTAGCACCCGGATCGCCGCATACAAAGTGTATAATACACTTTGTAATGTATACAAAGTGTATTATACAGGCTGCCTCTTGCCCTGGTGGTCCCAATGTCTGAGGGACCACCAGGGCAGGCTGCAGCCACCCTAGTCTGCACCCAAGCACACTGATTTCCCCCCCCCTGCCCCCTGATCGCCCACAGCACCCCTCAGACCCCCCCCTGCCCACCCCCAGACCACTGTCACCCCCCTAATTATGCATCAATCACTCCCTGTCACTATCTGTAAATGCTATTTTTTATGCAATAAACTGCCCCCTGCTCCCTCCTGATCACCCCCCACCCCTCAGATTCTCCCCAGACCCCCCCCCCCCTGTGTACTGTATGCATCTATCCCCCTGATCACCTGTCAATCACCCATCAATCACCCCCTGTCACTGCCACCCATCAATCAGCCCCTAACCTGCCCCTTGCGGGCAATCTGATCACCCACACCAATAGATCGCCCGCAGATCCGACGTCAGATCACCTCCCAAGTGCAGTGTTTACATCTGTTCTCTACCCTAAACACCCACTAATTACCCAGCAATCACCCATCAATCACCCCCTATCACCACCTGTCACTGTTACCCATCAGATCAGACCCTAATCTGCCCCTTGCGGGCACCCAATCACCCGCCTACATGCTCAGAATGCCCTCAGACCCCCCCCCCCCCCCTTATCAATTTCCCAGTGCATTATTTACATCTGTTCTTCCCTGTAATAACCCACTGATCACCTGTCAATCACCCATCAATCACCCCCTGTCACTGCCACCCATCAATCACCCCCTGTCACTGCCACCCATCAATCAGACCCAAACCTGCCCCTTGCGGGCAATCTGATCACCCACCCACACCATCGCCCACAGATCCGATGTCAGATCACCTCCCAAGTGCAGTGTTTACATCTGTTCTCTACCCTAAACACCCACTAATTACTCATCAATCACCCATCAATCACCCCCTAGGAGACACACATTTATCTGGCTATATGTTTGCAGTACAATATGACTGGTAGTAAAATAATCCACAAATGCTGGCACAGGTTTATCAGAAGAATTACTCTGAGACCACCTGTCACTGTTACCCATCAGATCAGACCCTAATCTGCCCCTTGCGGGCACCCAATCACCCGCCTACACGCTCAGATTGCCCTCAGACCCCCCCTTATCAATTCGCCAGTGCATTATTTACATCTGTTCTTCCCTGTAATAACCTACTGATCACCTGTCAATCACCTGTCAATCACCCATCAATCACCCCCTGTCACTGCCACCCATCAATCACCCCCTGTCACTGCCACCCATCAATCAGCCCCTAACCTGCCCCTTGCGGGCAATCTGATCACCCACCCACACCAATAGATCGCCCGCAGATCCGACGTTAGATCACCTCCCAAGTGCATTGTTTACATCTGTTCTCTACCCTAAACACCCACTAATTACCCATTAATAACCCCCTGTCACTGCTACCCATCAGATTAGACCCCTATCTACCCCTAGGGCACTCAATCACCCGCCCACACCCTCAGAACGCCCTCAGACCCCAACCCTGATCACCTCACCAGTGCATTGCTTGCATCTATTCCCCCCTCTAATCACACCTTGAGACACCCATCAATCACCTCCTGTCACCCCCTAGCACACCTACCCATCAGATCAGGCCCTAATTTGCCCCGTGTGGGCTCCTGATCACTCGGCCAAACCCTCAGATCCCCCTCAGACCCCCTTCCGATCACCTCCCCAGTGCATTGATTGCATCTATTTTCCCCTCTAACCACCCCCTGAGACACCCATCAATCACCTCCTGTCACCCCCCTAGCACTCCTATCCATCAGATCAGGCCCAATACAACCTGTCATCTAAAAGGCCACCCTGCTTATGACCGGTTCCACAAAATTTGCCCCCTCATAGACCACCTGTCATCAAAATTTGCAGATGCTTATACCCCTGAACAGTCATTTTCAGACATTTGGTTTCCAGACTACTCACGGTTTTGGGCCCGTAAAATGCTAGGGCGGTATAGGAACCATACAAGTGACCCCATTGTAGAAAAAAGACACCCCAAGGTATTCTGTTAGGTGTATGACGAATTCATAGAAGATTTTATTTTTTGTCAAAAGTTAGCGGAAATTGATTTTTAATGTTTTTTTTTCCACAAAGTGTCATTTTTCACTAACTTGTGACAAAAAATAAAATCTTCTATGAACTCGCCATACACCTAACGGAATACCTTGGGGTGTCTTCTTTCTAAAATGGGGTCACTTGTGGGGTTCCTATACTGCCCTGGCATTTTAGGGGCCCTAAATCGTTAGGAGTAGTCTAGAAAACAAATGCCTCAAAATGTCCTGTGAATAGGACGTTGGGCCCCTTAGCGCACCTAGGCTGCAAAAACGTGTCACACGTGGTATCACCGTACTCAGGAGAAGTAGTATAATGTGTTTTGGGGTGTATTTTTACACATACCCATGCAGGGTGGGAAAAATCTCTCTGTAAATGGACAATTGTGTGTAAAAAAAAATCAAACAATTGTCATTTACAGAGATATTTCTCCCACCCAGCATGGGTATGTGTAAAAATACACCCCAAAACACATTATACTACTTCTCCTGAGTACGGCGGTACCACATGTGTAGCACTTTTTTACACCCTAAGTGCGCTAAGGGGCCCAAAGTCCAATGAGTACCTTTAGGATTTCACAGGTCATTTTGCGACATTTGGTTTCAAGACTACTCCTCACGGTTTAGGGCCCCTAAAATGCCAGGGCAGTATAGGAACCCCACTAATGACCCTATTTTAGAAAGAAGACACCCCAAGGTATTCCGTTAGGAGTATGGTGAGTTCATAGAAGATTTTATTTTTTGTCACAAATTAGCGGAAAATGACACTTTGTGAAAAAAAAACAATTAAAATCAATTTCCGCTAACTTGTGACAAAAAATAAAATCGTCTATGAACTCACCATACTCCTAACGGAATACCTTGGGGTGTCTTCTTTCTAAAATAGGGTCATTAGTGGGGTTCCTATACTGCCCTGGCATTTTAGGGGCCCTAAACCGTGAGGAGTAGTCTTGAAACAAAAATGACCTGTGAAATCCTAAAGGTACTCATTGGACATTGGGCCCCTTAGCGCAGTTAGGGTGCAAAAAAGTGCCACACATGTGGTATCGCCGTACTCAGGAGAAGTAGTATAATGTGTTTTGGGGTGTATTTTTACACATACACATGCTGAGTGGGAGAAATATCTCTGTAAATGGACAATTGTGTGTAAAAAAAAAATCAAACAATTGTCATTTACAATTTCTCCCACCCAGCATGGGTATGTGTAAAAATACACCTCAAAACACATTATACTACTTCTGAGTACGGCAATACCACATGTGTGGCACTTTTTTGCAGCCTAACTGCGCTAAGGGGCCCAAAGTCCAATGAGCACCTTTAGGCTTTACAGGGGTGCTTACAAATTAGCACCCCCCAAAATGCAAGAACAGTAAACACACCCCACAAATGACCCCATTTTGGAAAGTAGACACTTCAAGGTATTCAGAGAGGGGCATGGTGAGTCCGTGGCAGGTTTCATTTTTTTTTTGTCACAAGTTAGCTGAAATGGAAACTTTTTTTTTTTTTCCTTGTCACAAACTGTCATTTTCCGCTACCTTGTGACAAAAATAATATTTTCTATGAACTCACCATGCCTCTGAGTGAATAATTTGGGATGTCTTCTTTCCAAAATGGGGTCATTTGGGGGGTATTTATACTATCCTGGAATTCTAGCCCCTCATGAAACATGACAGGTGGTCAGAAAAGTCAGAGATGCTTGAAAATGGGAAAATTCACTTTTTGCACCATAGTTTGTAAACGCTATAACTTTTACCCAAACCAATAAATATAGGCTGAATGGGTTTTTTTTAATCAAAAACATGTTTGTCCACATTTTTCGTGCTGCATGTATACAGAAATTTTACTTTATTTGAAAAATGTCAGCACAGAAAGTTAAAAAAATCATTTTTTTGACAAAATTCATGTCTTTTTTTGATGATTATAACAAAAAGTAGAAATCGCAGCAGCAATCAAATAGCACCAAAAGAAAGCTTTATTAGTGACAAGAAAAGGAGCCAAAATTCATTTAGGTGGTAGGTTGTATGAGCGAGCAATAAACCGTGAAAGCTGCAGTGGTCTGAATGGAAAAAAAGGGTCTGGTCCTTAAGGGGGGTAAAGCCCGCGGTCCTCAAGTGGTTAAAGAATCATAACCAGGCATTTGTAATAATCTAAATCTCTATTTCAGAATTTCTTTTATGGTGGAGATTTACTTACATAGGGCAGACATTTGCCTTTTATTGCATTTAAATTGCCTTTACCCAGCTTTTTTCACTTCTTTGACTCTGTGTGAGACTAGAAGGACCCCACAGTGGCTGTCTGTTTTACTGTCTGACTTAAGGGCTTTACTTGCTTTTTACCATCACATCACAAAACCTTTGGTCGACTGTTTAAAGGGTGTTCCTGACAATCTGTAATCATTTTTATGAGTGCCTGGTATCACTTAAAGGAAACATCAAGCATTATATTTTACCCCACGAAATACTTACTGGGGGCTTCCTCCAGCCACTTGAAGCAGACATGTCCACGCCGCATCTCTGATCGCAGCTGGCAGCCCGGGGTCCACGCCGTGTGCGTCGTCGTTACTGCGCCTACGCGAATCGCCGATGTCAACCAAGTCCACGTTTTCCGCAGCGTACTGCACAGGCTTGGAATTACTGCGCCTGCGCAGTACGCTGCGGAAAACGTAGAATTGATTGAAAGCAGTGCAGGCGCAGTAGAGGAGGCTGGCCTTGGCACACAGTGCGGGGCCCGGGCTGGCGGCAGCGATTGGAGATGCGGTGTGGGACATGTTGGATTCAAGGGGCTGGAGGAAGCCCCTTGGTAAGTATATGATGGGGCAGCATATAATGCTTGATGCTTCCTTTAAGTCCAATGATAATACTCCACTCAACATAACACAATCAGTGCAAAGAGTCTTTTCTTCAGAAGCAGAAATTGTGCAGAATATGCCTTGAGCAGTCCATACATGCACTGACCTATAGTGTATCCATTCACTTTGATCATAATTGTAATTCATTTATGGCAAAAATGTAAATTACGATTAGACAAGATGGAAAGTTTTGGTCGATTGGACGTGACAGGGGCGTGGTGGATGGCCCATAGCGTTGCACTGTATAACGCTGTGGTTTTATAGAAATCTATTGAAAATCTGTGTGCAGTGTATAGGGGGGATTCCAGCCCTCTCTGATCACATTCAGATCAGAGAGTGATTGATTTGTTTGCCTTTGATTTGTTTGCCTCATTGGGTATCAATTTCAATGTGTATGGGCACCTTTAGCAGGATCAGCCCTGTGTGTATGAAAAACAACTTCATTCTGATAACAGTGTAAAGTAGATCTCTAGGATTCTGAAACTTTGGACCTGATGCACTAAACTCCTGTAAAGTTGCCATGCACTGGAAGTGCACAGCAATTTTACCGTTAGTAGCCCAGATGGAGCACCGGCCGTTATCCCATTAGCACCACACGCATGAAAGTCTGTATGCAGGAAAGGATACTTTCTATGATACTCCATTTGTAGGAAAGGAGGCAGTGGCTGGCTGGAAAGCACAGGAAGAGAAGGTTATGAGGATGGGGTGGTTATGGATCAGTGTCTACCTTTAAAACAAAGATAAAAGCATTGCAGGTAGCTTCAGTTCATCTTTCAAGAACAAAATCAATACAGAATGCAGCTTGCATATGCACAGTGTAACAGTTTATGCTGTACAGTCTGGGGTTGACATACCCTAGTTCACCCTTGTCAGTATTGTAAACCCAGCCAGACAGGTAATGTAAAAGTTGCATAGTGAAAGAAAAAATTGGTTCATGTGCAATGCAAATTGTGATGCATTCTGCACAGTATGCATTTAAGAAACACAAGCCTGAACTAGGGCTTTAAAAAATTGTTTAAAATAAATGATGTAGGTACATAGGATTATTAATCAGGACCTCGTTACAGTTATTTTGCTTAGAGTATGCCTTTCACTTTGCTAGCAGAAAACTGTGCTTCAGATCTGTCTTATAGATTTCCTTCCAAAAGTGTTTAAGTCTTATGATCATCCCTTTAATGCCACTACTAGTGTTTGTTTTATGCATTCAATCCCAATTCATCATGGGTAGCAAGTGGATGGCTTTTGAGGTGGCAGCCAGAATTACCTCACTTTCATGTCCTGTCTGCTGTTGTAGAAGTCAGCATACCCATTTACTTGACAGGACATTGATTTCAAAGTAACAGTGTTTTAAACGGCGTGATCACTAAACTTAAAGACAGTGTAGTTTCTTGTATCTAAAGTATTTATTCCTTGTGCATAAGTCGGAAATGTGTTCAGTCATGCTGTTTTGATAATGTTGTTATTGCTGTATTCTCACTTGCTTTGCTGTGACAAGTTTAATAAAACTTACGAAAGAAATTGCTCTTAGGAAAATACTGAGGGCTGAATGAAAGTTAATTTACAGAGTGCTGTATTTCATTGCAACTGTATAAGTAGATCTGATTGATCAAGATACAGACATTCAGTAGGGCTTGGACATGCACAATCCATCTCACATTGATCTCTGCTGGAACATGCTTCTTTGGCCATTAATGTTCTTTTCAGTGAAGTAAGGAGGGAAAGCATAGTATCCATAGCACTGAGGCTGAATGCAATCGAGATGAGCTGAGGTAGTCCAATTCAGCCTCAGGGAATGGTCCTGTGTTCCACTTGCCAAGTTCCTCTGTTTGGCCACTGCCTCCTGTGGGTCTTTTGTCTTCTCCAGGTCCTGGCTGTGGTGTCTTCTGGGTTGTCCTCTGTTGCTGAAGCTAGTTAGCTAGTCTAGTCTCATTCTCCATTAACCAGTAAGAAGCGTCATATTACCAATGTAGACTGTGACCAGAACGAGCACTTCTAGAGAGGGTGCAGAATGCCTAGTACTGTACTCTGAGAAGATGGAAAAATAATGACCACATAGAGGTGCCAATTGGTAGAAAGACAGAAAAATAGCTGTAGCAACCCCCTCTCCAGTGCATTCTGCTCTATATTACACAATGATTCAATGATGCAATATGGGGGTCCCAGTGGCTCCATATGGAGGGGGGCTTGGGGGATGCTACACTGCTCTTTCTGCATTGATCCACATATAAACCAAGATTTGATATGAGGACATTTTAGGCAAAAAGACATCATGTTAAATACAGTATACTGTACACCAGAAAGAGGTAATTATCCTCTCTGGCCAACTTACAACTGTGCTGCATTTGTTAACAAACTTTTATTTCATATATTGCATGATTTGTTGTGCTTATTTGGCAGTCATTTTAATCAATTACATTAATTAATATTTTTAAGTTTCTATATTGATTCACAGCAGACATGAGGCATAAAGCAAAACGTAAAGTTAACAGCAAACTGTGCAAACACAAACAATTATTTGCCTCCTCTACTACACCTAGCCATTCTGGGAAGCTGCACTATCTCTGATACAACCAGGAGACTGAAATGCAAGGTATACACAGTGACATTTTCCATCAGATCGACAAGTCAAAATGATAACGAAAATTATTCTGTGCAGTAGTGATGTGAATATTGATCCTGTTATCGATTAAGCAGATCGGACATGTCAGAAATGACCCATCGATCTGATGGAAAATTGCATTGTGTACACTTAGCATAGGGTGGTGTGTAGGCAATCCCCTACATGGTACCCTCGGTACCGTAGCAATCATCACTTCAGAGCATTGTCATTTATTTGATAGGGAAGAGTCTATGTATTGGCTACAGGGATACTGGCTCTAGTGAAGAAGGTGGATGTTTGTAAGTTTTTATATGAAGGCCTATCATATAGTTCAATGTATATATGTTATGACAAAAAAAAGTTTTATTACGTGTAAAGTAAACTAAGTTCTGATCATCTTCCGCTTCAGAAATCTTTGGAAATGTTTACTTCACCTCCCAAAGGTAAACGTTCCGGATCTACTCAGACTATGCCCTTTATAAAAGTCCAAACACTAAATACTCCAGGATCAAATGCTCAGGTAAAGACCTATTCAGCCATTTGAAGCAGCACATTCATTCATAGCCTTCACAATTCCCATTTGTCCATTTTACAATTATTCCCATCTGACCAAAGCTACCATCTTGAGTGATAAACCAATATTGTCATGTAATTATACTTTGGTTTTTTTTTTGTGCAAATACTAAATTGAAATTTAGCAGACATAGAAGCTATGTTCAGTAAAAGCAGTTGTGATAGTGTTATCCACGGTGAATGAATTTATGAAAAGATTAGAAAAAATCTCTGCTATAGGTCTACATCAATAAAACTTAATAAAAAAGTTTTATTTTAAACTGTTAAAATCTTTTGTGTAGAAAGGCTTTATGGTAAGCTGAGCATATTCAGTATGTCTCTAGTTAGTCCTTATGTTATATACCCTCATGCAGATACCACTTGACACTCTGAAATTGTGTGTTTCTTTTTAAAGCACTCCAGATTATTAACATGTTTAGTGAGCAGTTTATCTGGAGCATACATTGTGCAGCAGTAATGGTACTAGTTAGGACGACTGACTCCTAGATTAAATCAGAAAACAGAGAAGACACATAATCACATGGTAACAACCATCCTTTTATAGACTTCTTTGAAAATAAAAGAAATTTGGGTCTCTTTATGGCAACATTTGTAGGCCCCTGTTGGCTGGTTTCATTTGTGATCATATACACAAGGTTTCTGATTTGAATTTTTATATGGGATAAACATTTTTCTAAAACATTTATCAGTATCATAATAGGTAAGTATCATCTGGAACACAAATAATGATGAGACAATTGCAGAATCCATATTATCCTATTCTGTAAAGAAAGGGGTAAGAGACTAATTTAAACACTTGGACATTAAAGACATATCTCAAGTTCCATTTTTGGAGGACTTCTTTTGAGATCTCCCTTTTTGTAAACACATGTTAAGTCATGTCTGTCAATGTGTCAAGAATTGATCTGTCCCATTTGTTTAGAATGGCCAGGTCGGTAACTGCTACACACCATCTTGCTGGAGCTATAAAGTTCTTAAAGTTCTTTTTTTAGAAGCGTATGAGAGGAATCGGCGCAGAAGACTTGGGAGTAGGATACAGCCGGTATATGGCTGATCCTGCTGCTGCTCAAGTCCAGGCTGTGTTAAATACTGTTACCCCTCCAGGCTGCCGTGGATGGTGGGGAATTCGGCTTCCAGCAATTGCTGGAAGTCGAATTATTATGTTTTAAAAGTAACTTCAGCTCTGTCTTCTGACGGCGCTGAAGTTACTTCCTGTGCGCCCAAGTCTCCTGCGCTGGCTTCACTGTGTTCGAGTTTAGAAGCAGTTAGCACTGGTGGTGAAGATTAGTAAAAGATTGTTTAGTGCTTCACATTTAGATCTACCTTTTTTTATTTCCTTTTTTTTATTTTTTCATCTAAGAAACATTCTAATACATTTTACCAAAATGTGTTTTTATATTTATTAAACTAAGCTCTGATAATCTTCTGCTTCAGAAATCTTTGGAATTGTTTACTTCACATGCCAAAAGTAAACGTTCAGGATCTACTCAGACTATGCCCTTTGTAAAAGTCCAAACACTAAACACACCGGGATCAAATGCTCAGGTAATAACCCATTCAGCCATTGAAAGCAGTAGCCATTCATAACATTCATGATTTACCAAATATTCATTTTAAATTGATTCCAATCTGACCAAGATATCCATCTCCAGTGGGACACGCTATGGCCATATATGGATTACTATGTGTAGGTCTTTAGTACCAATACTAACCTTATAGCCTTTTTTCCCTACAGAAACATGATGGGCAGTTTACAGCCATCCAGTTGGTGGGGATGTTGAGAGGAATTGCTGCTGGAATGAGATATTTGGCTGACATGGGATATGTACATCGAGATCTTGCTGCACGCAACATTCTGGTTAACAGTAATCTTGTCTGCAAAGTTTCTGACTTTGGATTGTCAAGAGTCATAGATGATGACCCAGATGCAGTATACACAACAACGGTAATTTCTCTATTAATTATCATTTTGAGTTAACTTTTTGAGTGAATTCAATGTAGTGGCTTACCAGAGTGTGCACCATGAACTTGTGTCTGATGCCTCAAAAGCACTAATAAAACCAAAAGAACGAATGTCAATGGTTTCCATTCACAAAGCACTTTTGCATGCATTAAACCCTTCAATAGCACCTAAAATGCTGTTCACTCGGTATTCATCTAATTAACAATACGTTTGTTACATATTGTTAATTAGATAAATACCGATACCGATTAGATAAATGCCGGTGAAATGTTTGTAAGTCAGTTTACAAAGAAAAAAAAGAAAGTAGGTGGTTATTTATTAACACATCTAGTCGCTACTTTTTTTCTGGTACTCAAAGGGCACACAGCAGAAAAAATGAATTGGAATTTAAAGATCAAGATTGCCAGTCTGCATACATGTAAAACCAGTGCTTGGAAATTTTGGTGCATAGTTAAGCCATCATTTTGTCTTGTGCGCTGGATGTAGTGGAATATCGGTAATGTTACTGATTTTCTAAATTGCCTATGGTAACCTTACTTTTAATTGAACCCTCCCATAACCTATGTCTAGCACTAACTCCCCCTATCAACACTACACTAACACATTCTCTGGTTGAACTCGATGGACGTATGTCTTTTTTCGAGCCACAATCTATGAACTGTACAGCGCTGCGTAATATGTCGGCGCTATATAAATACTAAATAATAATAATAACTATTGGCATTTCCATATATTCCATACTCTTAAAAGGTGTTCTTTGCAAGGCAAGAGTTTTATGACTTGTAATTAGTTATCAATGAGAATTACGGTACTTTCCAGTCACATTACATCTGACTGTCGTTTTCAAAACTTAATTCTTAACCCTTATAGTGAGTAAAAAGAAAAAAGAATTATTACAGCCCTGTTCTATGCAGGAATGGCATTCTACATACATGTGTTTATCTCCTCATGTCACATGTCAGTTAAGTTACATTTTTAAGAGACTCTGAAGTCTCCAAAAAAATGAGGTTTTTACTTTAAAAACCTAATTAACATTATTGCCCCTCTTAAATTGCATCCCCATGGCTGAAAACACCCTAAATCACTCCTAACTCACCCAGCAAAATCCATGACTTTCTTGGTCGTGGATTTTGCTGCCGCCTCTATGCGCGTCATTCAGCGCTGATCTCTGCCTCTCCCCCGCCCCGGGGATCCACGCTGATTGACGCGCATAGAAGCAGAGCTGCAGCCAAATGCTCTGCCTCTATGCGGAAGGAGCCCGCAATGTACCCCAGAGAGTTTGGGGTGATTTAGGGTGTTTTCAGCCACTGGGATGCAGCGTTTTAAAGAGGGGCAATAATGTTAATGAGGTTTTTAAAGTAAAAACCTCATTTTTGGAAGATTCAGAGTCTCTTTAAATGTGCTCAGAAAATCACTACATTTGTGATTTGTAAGTTCCATAATTTACACCAAGCAACATGACTAGTTTGAGAATATGCCTAGGTCAATTTTGTCTTTACTTGGGCTTTAATTGGGGCTGAATTCTCTGCTTCTGCTTATTAATGCTATTTTAGTTGGAGGCAGGGGCTACATGTAAGTGGAATCTCATGGTGCTCACAGGTATGGTAATTTGGCCCAATCCTAAAGGGAACCTAAACTGAGAAGGATGTGGATTTTTCCTTTTAAACTAATACCAGTTGCCTGACTCTCCTGTTAATCATGTGTCTCTAATACTTTTAACCACAGCCCCTGAACAAGCATGCAGGTCAGGTTCTCTGACTGAAGTCAGACTGGATTAGCTGCATGCTTGTTTCAGCTGTGTGGTTCAGTTACTACTGCAGCCAAAGAGATCATCAGGACTGCCAGGCAACTGGTATTGTTTAAAAAGAAACATCAATATCCCTCTCAGTTTAGGTTTCCTTTAACCTACTCATCCCAGTCAATTCTACTACTTAATCGGTTTAAATATGATCCATTCTTTTTTTATTCCATAAACTTGTGAGTGTGTTGTCAAATGAGAACCTTTTGACACGGATTAAAATGTTGTTACTTTTTGATAAAATTACATTTTTAAGAGGTGCACAGAAATTAAAAAAGGAAATTCACTCCTCTTGACTATGGTCTTCTTTAGTAAATCATCAGCTGTGTGTAACAGTAATTTTAGTGACTTGTTTCTTGGCTCCAACCAGGGTGGCAAGATTCCAGTCAGATGGACAGCTCCAGAGGCAATCCAGTACCGCAAGTTTACATCAGCCAGTGATGTATGGAGTTATGGAATTGTAATGTGGGAGATAATGTCCTATGGGGAAAGGCCATACTGGGATATGTCAAACCAGGATGTAAGTTTTTTTTTTTTTGCTTCTTTTACGCACCAGTACAGTATAATTATGATCTTTTTTGCATGGATTTTGTTATTGTATATAGCTTAAAACCTCCATATCAGTTACCCAAGCAAATAATTCAAAACTACAGTGTTTATTTAAGAATAAAGCTGTTTTAATCCCAGAAAACACAGGTTTCTTCCGCCCGATTGATTCTGAACTGTGGATCACAAACCTTGAAGAAGATATAAAAATTTAAAGTGATGAGATATTTTTTGCAGAGTGCAAAGTTGTTAACATCTGACAGGACTCAATGTCAAAGATTTCATGGACTGTCAAAATATGTGCAAACAACTCCTTGGGGTTGGGAAAAAAAAAGAAATATTTACATTCCCTTGGTTATTCAGTAAAGTTTTCTATCTTTGACACCTTCTTCTGTCTGAACCAGCAAACATAAACCTCTCTGACAAGAATATAAAATGATTGTAAAGCTGCAGCTGTTTAACATTCAAACAAGGGAATGGGAAGTCATGTAGATCATTTATTATTTAGCTTGCCGAGTTAGTAGACACTCATCTGTATTTATCCTGGAGCTGGACATAAGCTATGAAGAGCTGCAGCAGAAAGAGTCAATTCATAAGTCAACTAATGTAGTCTTGTAAAAGTTTAATTTTAATTTTGTCTTCTCTGAGCAGCTCTGCAATTGACAAGCTTAAATTTCAGTGTTTTTGTCTTTCAGTTTGCATGCTTCTTGACAAATGTCTCTAATATTAAATCCATGTTTTCTGGCACAGTTAACGGGCATATAATGCTTCTTTTTGAACACAGAAATCCTCATAGACTGTATTTATTAACTGCAGTATACTGCCATATTAGACAAGTAATCATTGGGCAAGCCATTACTGAAGAGTGTGTGAGCCATTTCCAGTTCTTTTCACATCAAATAATATGCTGCATGAAATCCCAGATGATTCCTTTAACATCACCTCTTCTGCTGCTACCGTTAATCCCTGTGCCATTCCATCTTACTTTATCGCTAGGAAAAAAGGTCACATATTCCGGACTGTCAAAGCTTCATTTTTCATATAACACTTTCTAGGGTATGCCTTTATGCTTGGGTATACTGTTTTTTACCAAACAGAAAATGTTCCCTATATTAGTCCTATTTAATCATATTGAAATTTTAGATTCTTATCTAGCTGTAGCTATTTTTGAGAATACTAACAAGTATCTTTAGTTGATATTTTGGAGATAATTGGCAGTCTAATGCCTGGTACACACCATGCAATTTCCTGTCAGATAGCGAGGTTAGTCGAATTGATTATTTTTGACAGGTCTGATCTGAATTCCGATCATCTTTCTGATTGATTTTTCTGGTCGCAAAATCAATCAGAAAAACGATCGGAAATCAGATCGGACCTGTTGGAAATAATCAATTCGACCCGTCTGATGGGAAATTACGTGGTGTGTACCAGGCATTAAACAACCACTTCTAATATCAGTTAAAGTCAATCAGTAAACTGCTAACTTTATGCAGGACACATTGTAGGAGGACGAAATCTAAGCTTGGTGCAAACATTAGATTGTAGTAGATATGCAAAGCACAATCTATCTACCACCTTTATCTGACTCTTAATATCTGTAAATCCATACATGCTTGGCTTGGAATGTAGTTTTGTCTGGCAAATGAAGGTAGACAACCTGCTACATAGAAATACAAATTCCATCAACTTACAAAGTCAAACAGAGCATTTTATACTTTTTCACTTTTTCTTTCAGGGTTTGTTTTTTAAGATTAGATCACAATTTACTGGATATATGATCATCCTGTGATACAATCTTATAGTAATGCTGAATTGGCACAAAAGTATAAAAGTCAGGTACCTAATTTTAGTCCACTGATCTAGCACTGTGTCCCTCTCTACCTGTTCGACCCAGTAGGTTGAATAGGCTTCTTCTGGGTAGGAGCAGAGCCGTGACTGGGCATGCATGAGTAAGGTCCATGCATGGCCAGTTTAGGGGAAACACTTGTGCACAAAGGAAGAAGTCCTGTGCATGAGCACTTTATTCTGCTGGGCAGGGGTGGACAGTACTTGCGCATGCCCTGTGCTGATTCACTTTTTCACAGCCATGCTTCCAGGCAGAAATTAGAGACCAAGGGCTAGATCAGTGTCCTGGAGAAGGATCCAGGAAGCCTTTGGACAATCCAGAGACTTTTCACAAATGCGGCACATATGTTTTTATTTTTATTTTAGTACATTTCAGGATTGCTCTAAATTGGAGACATCAGCTAATGTCTGTAAAGAGCCTTAGAATAGGCCTAATATTTACCTTCTAGATAGGCTGTGAGTGATTCCAACCCAGATTATTGTAACTGCACACCCGGTGCGGCTATGAAAATGATTTTCATTTAGATAAGTGTCACATGACCCCCTGCATCTCTGTTCTAGAACCATTCCTTAAAAGGAACCTGACAGATGGGTGGTAGGATTGTCATCCATGTGGGATCTGATATCTGCCATACACTGAAAAAGAGAAAAGTGATCCAGTGAATCTGAGCAGATTTTTTATTTATGTATCATTGGCTGTTATGCTGAGAAGTCTGCCTGGGTCATACTGGGACATTGTGGATGTTGCTGAAAGGCCGGTAAATTAACAGTTATATATAGCTTTTCAGCACGCCACACTACATTCCGATATGTTCCAGGCAATGACTGTAAAAACAAGTAAAGAAAGTAGGCTTAATTTATTTCTATGACAAGTGTCGGTGGTTTAGGATTTAACGACCGCAATGACCTTTTGTGTTTCATGGAGCTGTTAGATATGGATTTATAATTTGGTTCAGTCCCTTCTGATTCTGTATAAATAACTGCCATCATTTTATTTCGATTTACATGTGCTTATATGTAGGAATTAGGTAAAGCTTTTCTTTTGACTGGGACTCCTGTCCAGAGATTCTGGTTTGTCTTCAGTGCATTTTCTTATACCACAGTCATGAGCATCTCACTTCATAGGAACCTATGCGATAGGCATCCTTTGTGTGCAATGAATGGTTAGGAGGAGAACGGTTTTGCTGGCTTCCGTCGTATTTTCTGGTTCAGACTTATTACGGAGGCATAGGGTGTATCTCTATCAGGCCTCCCAAGCCTCCGTGTTGATGGCGATGGGTTTGTCATTAGGAGGGTCATTGTGATATATGAGAAAGAAATTCAAAGTTTAACTTAAGCCTACAAAATAAACAATTTAACTTACCAGGGGCTTCTTGCAACCCCCCAGTCATCCTGTGCCCTCGCCATCCTTCTGCGACCCTTCAGAAAACAGCGCTGACCCCCTGAAATACAGCTTGAGTGTACAGAGGGGCCTATCTCCAACTTCTCTTACAGGAGACTCTGCAAAAGTGGCTGACAGGTTGTTGCCTGTGAGCAAATTCTGCCTTGAGAAAGGGGCCCCACATGGCTGCGAAACGTTAGCCATTTGCTTTTTTTTTTATGGAACCAATAAAGTATTACTTCGGTTGTGCCAGCTCCTGCCTGCATTGTGTAGTACATAGAGGATGTCATCCCTCTCACCCTGCTGATGCACTCCCTTTCAGACATTTCCTCAATCCTGTTGCAGTCCGATGCACATAGCTGAAATATGCACAGAAGTGTGCAAGTGTGCTCAGGCCTTTACTGTGTGTGCTTGTCTGATATTCTTGATGAACTGTTTATAAGCCAACCCCATTGTGTTACACACATAGAACAATCCCTGAATATATAAGCCATTGTAAGCATTTGAAGATTACATTTTAGCTTTGAATGTACTTTTAGCACTCCTCCAGGGCAGTCATAATGGAAGCTGAAGTTACACCAAGGAGAAATAACACTTCATGCAGTATTATCTTTATGTGGACTTTACTTTTTAAACTCTAAGTGTAGAAACATTATGCAAGCCAATAGAGGTAACAGCACCTAAGTGAAATAGCAAGTAGCATTATTTTTTGCGTAGCCTTGTTGAGATCCCTGCATTGACCTTGCGGTTTATTTTATTCAGCTTCTATTACCTTTTTGCACCAAGCAACCAGAAGCAATCAGAAACGCACTGTGGGTGCCGCCTATTGATGCCAGTGTAGATACGGCCCAATACATTATGGTATTCTTACTAAATATCCTGTTGCATACATTTATTTGATTGATTGTAGTTAGATACCTGCAAACTATTTTACAAGCCACTATTTTTAACAAAGTAACATCACAATCTTACTTCCCAGGTAGAAATGTAATAGAAATCATTTTTATTTATTAAATTGTTATTTCATTTCTCTGAACTGACATCATGATAACACTTAATTGGAGCTTACCACTCTACCCTGATTCTCTCTCGTGTGCTGCCAGAAATAAAAGTCTTTTGTCTCCCAGCCTTCCTGCAAGTCAATTTCAGACAATCCTTCACTGCATGACATTCAGAGGCATGAATACTTCACTAGTAGTTTTATAAGAGCTTTGTAGCACATTGTCAATGACGTGAATTACCTTATAACTTCATTGTAACCTTTTACATGTCCTCCTGATTGATTCTCTCTATGCCTTTTTACTCAGGTCTCTGGGGTTTAATGAAGTTTACAGCAATGTATTTTAACTTGATTACCACAGTAGTAAGGAATACTATTATGGAACCTAAACCATACAAAACACTGCAGAATACATCTACTTTGTGAGAACGCCATAATGTTATTGGCTAAATAAACTGCTCTGTCTCTTCACTTCTTTTTCACCTCAGAAAACTATGCTTTAATGAGTAAAAGTAGTTCCTCAAATACTATATTTTTAATCATAATGTTTACTAGTGTAAAAAGACTTACTATTTAGCACAGGCAGACCTAGCCTCCCCCCTACCCCAGGAAAAAAACACTCCTTTCTTACTTTCAATGGCAAGAGGCTTTTCTCCTACCTCTGTAAGTCCCAAAAAGCAAGCAGGTGGATGTAGTTATATGGGAGAAGTTATGTTGCTTTGTGCAATGAGTGTAAGAAGGAGTCCCAGGTGTATAAAATTCCAAGAATCTATAATACATAGGTCTTACCTCAGAGGAGGAGTGATTTGGGAAGGAAATTTTATTGGACACAAGTGACAACGCATTTCAAAGTTAACGGTTTTTAATTAAGTCACTTGTGTCGAGTAAAATTTTCTTCCCAAGTCACTCCTCATCTGAGGTAAGACTGCTTATTTACTTTAAATAGCTTATTGGAGCTTTATAGACCTGGGGTGCCTCCTTCCACCCATAGTAGTAATCACCCCCACATATAGGGGTTCCTCTCCCTTGATATTATCCAGTGGCTTTTTGTTCTTTTTCTGGAGAGCAACCCGACCATACCTAAAGGGAAGAACCTAGATTTATCCACCTGGAGATCAGAGGCGTAGCTACAAACCTCTGGGCCCTGATGCGGAATCTGGATGTGGGCCTCCCCCCCTCCCGGCAACAACAGCCCCCCCTCCCCCCAACAACAGCCCCCCCTCCCCCCAACACCCGAGGCACACACATATCCGAATCCCTATAGCTGTGCATGGCATGACTATATCAATTCAGCTTTCCAGCAGCATGGGTGCCACGTTCAATTTGCAAACATACGCAGCACCCAGAGGAAATAGGGCAATTAGTAGCAAGATGCCAGTCTGAAGGAAAATAATCGTTATGTGCGCAGCATTCACCAGATAATAATTGTTATGTGCGCAGCATTCACCAGAAAATAATCGCTATGTGGGAGCATTCACCAGAAAATAATTGTTATGTGGGAGCATTCGCCAGAAAATAAACGCTATGCGGGGGCATTCACCAGAAAATAATTGTTATGTGCGCATCATTCACCAGAAAATAATCGCTATGTGCGCAGTATTCATCAGAAAATAATCGTTATGTCGGAGCATGCCCGTTTCTAGCCCCGTGCGGGGCGTGCCACCGCCCGGGGCGCTGTTGGGAGGGGGGCGCTGTAATGGAGGGGGGAAGCACCGTAGCCACGGGGAGGGCAACCCTCCCTCTCCCTCCCTCTCCCGGGCCGCCCTCCGTGCTCCCCCCTCAGATGTATAGTGAGCAGCAGCAGCCAGGGAGGGAGCGCTGTATACAACATACCTCCCTGGCTCCAAGCGCTGCTCTCTCGCCGCCGGTCTTCTTCTCTCTGCATACACGCTTATACACACGCTGCTTCCTGTTTAGCCGGAAGCAGCGTATGTATACGCGTGTAGGCAGATGGGAGAAGACCGGCGACGAGAGAGCAGCGCTTGGAGCCAGGGAGGTATGTTGTATACAGCGCTCCCTCCCTGGCTGCTGCTGCTCACTATACATCTGAGGGGGAAGCACGGAGGGCGGCCCGGGAGAGGTCGGGTTGCCCTCCCCGCGGCTACGGTGCTTCCCCCCTCCATTATGGGGGACAGCTACCTATCTAACCTATCCTGGGGGGCACCTACCTAATCTAACCTACGCTGAGGGGCAGCTACCTATCTAACCTATCCTGGGGGGCACCTACCTAATCTAACCTACACTGGGGGGCAGCTATCTAACCAACACTGGGGGGCAGCTACCTATCCTGGGGGGCACCTACCTAATCTAACCTACGATGGGGGGCAGCTACCTAATCTAACCTATACTGGGGGGCACTTACCTAATCTAACCTACACTGGGGGGCAACTACCTATCTAACCTATACTGGGGGGCACCTACCTAATCTAACCTACACTGGGGGGCAGCTACCTATCTAATCTATACTGGGGGGCACCTACCTAATCTAACCTATGCTGGGGGGCAGCTACCTATCTAACCTATACTGGGGGCACCTGTCTAATCTAGCCTATACTGGAAGGGGGGGGGGGCAGCTACCTAATCTAACCTATACTGGGGGGCACCTACCTATCTAACGTATACTGAGGGGAACCTACCTATCTAACCTATACTGGGGGGCAGCTACCTATCTAACCTATACTGGGGGGGCAGCTACCTATCTAACCTATACTGGGGGGGCAGCTACTTATCTAACCTATACTGGGGGCACTTATCTAACCTGTATTGGGGGCACCTACCTACCTAGCTAGCCTATACAGGTGACAACTATACTGGCTACCTATATTGGAGACACCTACCTAAATGACCTATACTGGGGGCACCTACCTATCTAACCTATGCTGGGGGCAACTATTCTGGCTACCTATATAAGAGGCACCCACCTAGCTAACCTGTACTGGGGCACCTACCTATCTAACTTATACCGGGGGCGCCTGCCGATCTAACCTATACTGGGGGCAACTATACTGGCTACCTATACTGGAGGCACCTACCTGGCTAACATATAGCGGGGGCAACTATACTGGCTCACCTATGCCTGGCTACCTATACTGAGGTACCTATTCTTGGCTACCTATACTGGGGGGACCTATACTAAGTGAAACTAGACCTGGCTAACCTATACTGCGGGCACCCATACCTTGCTCCGGGGGGGGGGCGCAATTTTTACACCCTCTCCCTGGGTGCATTTTAGCCTAGAAACTGCACTGTGTGGGAGCATTCACCAGAAAATAATAGCAATGTGGGGAACAGTCACCACACAATAATCATTATGTGTGCAGCATTCACCAGAAAATAAACGCTATGTGTTGAGCATTCACAAGAAAATAATTGCTATGTGGGAGCATTTACCAGAAAATAATCGTTATGTGGGAGCATTCACCAGAAAATAATCGTTATGTGGGAGCAGTCACCAGAAAATAAACGCTATGTGGGGAGCATTCACCAGAAAATAAACGCTATGTGGGGAACAGTCACCAGAAAATAAATGCTATGTGGGGAGCAGTCACCAGAAAAAAAACCTGTACAAATAAAAAAAAATTCACTCACCTGGCCAGCCTCTGACGTGAGCTCCCCGACGTGCAGCCAGCCTCCTCGTGCAGCTCCTCAGCGACGATCCTCTCCTGCAGCCAGTTTCTCCCGCGCTGACAGGCAGAGTGCAGGGCTACGGGAAGATGGCGCCCGAAGCCCTGTACTGGAGACACAAATAGTCTCCAGTGCAGGGCTTCGGCAGCCATCTTCTCGTAGCCCTGCTCTGCCTCCGGGAGCCAATCCCCACAGTGCGCTGCGGGGATTTCAACACCTGGGGAGTCCAGGCCCCCGGGCCCCTCCCCTGCCTCTTCAGGAGGCAGGCCCGGTCGCCATGGCGACCGTTGTGACCACGGGCCCTATGCCAGTGCTGGAGATGGAATTCTCCACATGCCATCTATTGTGGTTGCCTTTAGCAACCTAACATTGTAAGTAGTAGTCTACTTGTTTGTTATCCATTTGTTTTCTTAAAATACTATACTATATTGGCACTAGTGTTTTTTATGTTGTATTTTCTTTACTTTCTGGTCTTGAAATTCATGAATTCATTCATTATTCCTATTTACCTGCGTGGGGAAATTTTCTTTGATGTGAAATATTCCTGCTCTTGCGTTTTTATATTAATAAACACCCTTGAAACGAAATTTATGAATTGAAGAGACATCACTGGAAACACCCACAATGTTGCTATGTGGTCACCCCCACCAAATATCCATCCCTGCCCAGGTCATGATGTGATTTGTGGGCTCTATTTACCAAAAAGGTTTAAAGCACAAAAAATGAGCAGATTGATAAGATATTTAATGATATATACACACGCACACACACGCACCTGTTAATAAAACGGTTTTAATAAAACCCAGCATCATAATCATCTCTTCAAATATTATTTTTCTCTATTCTTTATATGTATTTCTTCATCCTTGATTGCAGAATGCTGCCCTGTCATGCTCACCTATTGCTTCCTCTTTGCTTGAAACAATGGGAATCCTTGGTGGCAAGTTCAATAAGTATGTTAAGAAAGTCTATTCAATATATTTTTATTTGAATCTTCTACCAAGGTGTTCCATTTGCCAGGACGAATGGACCAATGGGAATCTTCAGCACAAAATTCAGATATGCCAATGTTAGGACTCCCAATCGGGATATGCTGTGTGTTTATTAAAATATATTTTAATAATGTGATTTTGTATCTTACTTTTGGTATTACCACATTTGCTTGTGGGAGGTATTATATGATACTTAAATGTTATAATGTTTGGTCTCAGGTTATAAAAGCTATTGAGGAAGGTTATCGATTACCAGCACCAATGGACTGTCCTGCTGGTCTTCACCAGCTAATGCTAGATTGTTGGCAGAAAGAACGTGGAGAAAGGCCTAAATTTGAACAGATTGTTGGAATTCTAGACAAAATGATCAGGAACCCCACTAGTCTGAAAACTCCCATGGGAACCATGGCAACCTGTAATCGGTAAGAGTTGTGGTAACATGACTGTATTGATATTTGTCACTAATATGTTCATTTATATGTTAATATCTATCAATGTGTTTACTTTGTTTACATTTTACTTTATACTGAAATTAGTTAAAACTTTAGTAGCATGATATTCTGGATGGCCACATATAAAGTATAAACAAACATTCAAAATATGTTTGCATTTCCTAAGTTCTGGGCCCTAAACAATTTTAAAAAAGGTAAATTGTACTTTGTCCTTGATTCAATAAATGTTTCTCAATTTTCTCTCAGAAGATTGTCAATAAAATGCATTTGTACAGGTGATTTGTTCAGCACAAATGGGATTTGGTGCGTGGTCCACTGTTTGGCAGCACGGTGGCACTCTAGCCTTGCAAGCGCTGAGTCCCCGGTTCGAATACCAACCAGGTCAACATCTGCAAAGAATTTGTATGTTCTCCCCGTGTCTGTGTGGGTTTCCTCTTGGCACTCTGGTTTCCTCCCACATCCCAAAAACATACAGATAAGTTAATTGGGTTCCCCCTAAAATTGGCCCAAGACTATGATACATGCACTACACGATACATACATAGACATAGGACTATGCTAGGGACTAGATTGTGAGCTCCTGTGAGGGACAGGTAAGTGACAAAGCAGTATACTCTGTACAGTGCTGCATAATTTGTCAGTGCTATATAAATACTTAAATAAATAGTGCACTTGAAACAAAAAGAAAAACCGAGAGCCCAATATAGTGCAGTAAGTCTAACAATTGTTGGCGAAATAATTAACAGATGTGGATATACTCACAAACACGGGTTACCACATAGGCAACCACTTGAAATGCAGGTGAGGAGTATTAGAACCTGACCCCACTCAGGTTTAAGAAGTCGCTCTCTGTAGATAGAAAGAAGGGGACAGTCCCCTCCACCCAAGGTGGACTGTATACTGTGCAAATTTTGGACAAAGGCGCCAGGCAGGTTAAAATGATCTAAAAACAACTAAAAAGGAGGAGTACAGGTGGACTTACCTCCTGAAATGATGGACAATCGAGATTGTTCAAATCGCAAATAACAATTTATTTTGGCACTCTGCAACGCAAATAAATTGTTATTTGCGATTTGAACAATCTTGATTGTCCATCATTTCAGGAGGTAAGTCCACCTGTACTCCTCCTTTTAATTGTTTTTAGATCATTTTAACCTGCCTGGCGCCTCTGTCCAAAATTTAAATAAGATAGATAAAAATCATCAGCCCATTCAATATTGTATGGACCAGCACCATAAAATGCCAAAACTTTATTTCTTCTTGTTTAAAAATGTGTGAAACATCTAAAAATGCTGTGCAAGCAATGAGTAAGAGTTATGCCAGGTCTGAGCAATGCAAGGTGTTTCAAAGCTCCTTGTTTTTCAAGCTCATGTCATACTGACTAGTGTACAAGCAGACATTCATTTAAACACTCTTAGAAAAAAATCCACCAGGCAGCTCACATCATACTGGCGGACCTGATGGGGAACTAATGCCTCAGCAGCCACAGGGAAGTGCATATCGCGGCACCGAGCATAAACTATGGCCAAAGCCATGTCAGAATGACAGTGGGATGGCAGTGCACTTAGGAGCAACCAATCAGAATCATGCTGCTAGAGGCTGTGTGTTAAACAATGGAGTGTGAGCCTGCAAAAAAGAAAAAAGGTTCCGAAATGCCGTGCGTTGCTTGCATCGCATTCTAAGATTTTTCATGATTTTTTAAACCAGAAGAAATAGCGTTTTTGGTGTTGGTCCATACTATAATTAATAAAATACCTTTTACACATGTAGCAAGCAAGAAGGCACACAAATTCTGTTGTTAATTTACTTAAGTTTGACATTACTGTCTTTACCTATATTTAAAGAGAACCCGAGGTGGGATTTACTTATGCTAGTGGGGCACAGAGGCTGGTTGTGCACACTAACACTATCCTCTGTTGGCCCATGGTGTGTCTCCAAGACCCCCCTGCGCGCCGCTATACCCCCCGCAGTGCTGGCCTCCTCCGTATCGGCGCTACCCGCCCGCGTCACTTCCCTCCAATCAGCGTGAGGGAAGGGACGCGGGCGGGTAGCGCCGATACGGAGGAGGCCCTTCCACTGATTGGAGGGAAGTGACGTGGGCGGGTAGCGCCGATACGGAGGAGGCGGGGGACAGGCGCTAACAGACAGGCGAGAGGTAAACATTGTGCTGGCGACACACTGCGTGTCGCCAGCACTGCGGGGGGTATAGCGGCGCGCAGGGGGGTCTTGGAGGCACACCATGGGGCAACAGAGGCTGGTGTTAGTGTGCACAACCAGCCTCTGTGCCCTACTAGCATAAGTAAATCCCACCTCGGGTTCTCTTTAAGGTTTTTCATAGGAGCTAAAATGCATTTCATAGATAAGAAAACATCTCCTGAGAAAAAATGCAAGAGAAAAGATTATTTAATTAGGGCCTGTGTATCTAAAACCCTTATTAGAAGATTGGCAGGTTGTGGCTTACTGAGCCCACTCCTCCCCAAAACAGAAAATTTAGGTGACGGAGGCACTAGGTATGTTTGGGCGCCTTATAGTTGCCCATGTTCATAGCAGCTATAAACGGAAGTTTTGGCGCCGAAGGCGGCCTCTGGGGCATACATTTTGCATGTACACCTCCTCCTCACTATACTGTACTTCTGTACAAATGCTCCTAGTTACAATTTCTTCCATACTAAGATAACTTGACAGCTATGTTAGGTGAAGGCAGGGTTTCTAGCTTCAGCATACATAGAACTCCTGGTTTGATTTTAAAATCTGTACCCCAAATATTATTATTTTTTCTTATTTAGAGAAAACAACCATGATAAGGACACGCATAGCAGTGTCCACTGCAAGGGGCAGTTGGCTGCTGCCCCTTGAGTTTTTTAATGCAGTCTATTTAGGTACTAATTCCATTTCTTTACTCATAGCCTCGGTGGCAAATAAGTGAACTTACTTTGTAAGTCTTTTATCCTTTAAAGCAGCAAACTTAATTTCCTTGCAATAAAGAAGAAGTAAAATGCAGTTTAGGAACTAACACCCCCATTTTAATTCTAGACACACATTTCCACTACATTGTGTAAATTTACATAGAGCAAAATAGGTTTTATAAGTATTGTATGAGGAAGCAAAGAACAGCTATTTCATCATCCAAACCTGGCTTGCTTTGACTTTCTGTAAAGAAGTGGCGAAGGACCTGTTTAAGTTAATCTTTCCATGTATGCCACTTTTTAAGCCCCTTAACCCTAAAGCAGCAATGTCATCACCCTCGTTACAAAATGATACAGCACTCACCACCTTAATAGTATCAAAGTCTAGTTCACTGCGTGCTGCCGAAAGGTCATGCAGCTGCGCCTCTAGTAAGCAGTCCTGGTTCACACTACAAGTATGCCCTTTTAGTCCTAAAATAGAAGAGGCAAGTACATAGCGGGTAACTTCTAAATACAGTACCCTTGTGCAACGCAAACACACTGCACTAGGTTACGGCCACCACATGCAGGACGGGGACATCCACTCCCCCTTTAGTTCCCTGCTCACGAAAGACCTTCTTGCCTCTGTGCGTGTCATAAAATCACCATCCAGGGTCTATAGTCAAAATACAAGAGCACTCCTCATAGCGTAAAACAGTTTTTTTAATCTGGCTCACCGGCCCCAAGTTAAATATGCGTCCCATAGAAAGCTCTAAAACCAGCGTATTTCACAAATCCTAGTTGCGGCGATCAGGTCACTCCACCTCCCCGCGTGTGCTCCATCCGGTATTCTCTGGTATTGCGTGTCTAAGCTCTGTGTTTAGAAGTTAGCCACTATGTACTTACCTCTTCCATTTTTGGACCAAAAGGGCATACTTGTAGTGTGAACCAGGAATGTCATCGCCCTATAGCTGTTCAGCACAGATCCCTTCTGGCTCAGCAGTTTCAATACTGTCATGCGGCATGATATCACAAAGTACATTAGAGTCAGAGGAACCAGGAAAGGATAAAAGGGGGAGCTTCCCTGTGCCAATATGTAGTAAGAAAATTGCATTACACCTCCAGGGCAATAATACTACTGCCATTCATTATATCTCCAAAGAATAGAAGACGTGCAAATGCCCTTGGGATGTAGATTTGGTAAAAAAAAGATGTGTTTTCCATTAAAGTATAGGATGTTTGGCATTGTACCCAATTTCTGAACCTTGAATTTTCAGGAAAAATGTATTGAATAAGAACAAAACCACGATTGCATGCACAGTCTCAAAGTAGGTCTATCAAGCAGAGGTGAATAACTAATTAAGTACTATAAGAATAAATATATTGGCCTTGTGCTTACCAGACAATCTAGAAATGCTGTTTTTACTCATAACCCTTCTTTTTCAGTATAGCCCTGTCCAGAAATTAACATATAGCCTATGTGCTCTCTCACTAATTCTGCCATTCCAAGACTGTGTTGAAAGTCATATGTCAGAGGTTAGTCCAGTGAAAAACCCAACTCTTTTAGAATCGCTCCAAAGATCCCATGCTGGTTTATCTTTGTGCCATGTGGTGACTCTCGTGAGACCATCATAAAACCTTTATCCCTGTCCTGTTTCCCTGTTAGCCATAATGAAGCCTTTGACATGTTTGTATGGGAATTGCAGTGATGTAACTGTGGTTGTCAGACATCCAGGCCCAGGAAGGTCACTGTAATGATCTTCTCAGTTGTCTGCACAGACAGACAGCTGTTTGACCATTCCTTAAGTCTGAGGGCTGCAGGTCTCGGGAAAAGAGACCTGTCTTTGCTTTACAAGTTTCAGACCTGCTCTGCTGCTGAGGAATTTGCATACATTTGTTATTCAAATTGCCTAGCTGCCTCCTTTGAAGGCTGGCAGTATAAATACCATGTTCTTCCAGAATCCTTTGCTGGCCATCTTAATGGTTTGTTACTGAGAAACTCTCCTAGAGTATCAGCCCTGTTTGTTTGTCAAAGTTTACCTTAGAGTCATTCCTTGGGACTGCACTAGGCAGCTCTTCTAGTGCAGACAGGTTAAAGTTTATCTGTTTTGCCTGTGTTGTCTCTGCTGCGATTGTCCTGTCGCCAGCGGCGGTCGACAGGAAATCGTCTGTCTGGGAGTGTAGGCCAGAGCTGCGGTTGCTACTGGCTGCTCCATCTGTCTGTATCTCTGCCTTTGGGGCGTTAACCAGAGCAGTGGTTGCTACTGGTAGCCCCTTCTGTTTATCTGTCTGGATCGCACTAGCCCTAGTGCTAGTGGCAGTGCCTACTTCTGTATCTCTGCCTTTGGGGTGTTAACCAGAGCAGCGGTTACTACTGGTAGCCCCTTCTGTTTATCTGTCTGGATCACACTTGACCTAGTGGTAGTGGCAGTGCCTCCTTCTGTATCTCTGCCTTAGGGGTGCTAGCCAGAGCAGCGGTTGCTACTGGCAGCCCCACCTGTCTGTCTGTCTGTCTTGTCTGATACGAACGTTTGCTGTAGGCTCGGTGAGGTAACCGTTAGCAAGCGTTTGCGTTCTCTACCTTGTATTTGTGTGTCATTGGTTAGTTAGGGTGGTACGCTTATCACTGGGCGCCTAACGCACGGTGATCGTGGAGAAACGCGTTCGCTGTTGCGAATGAGTGCAGTGTTCGCGTTTAGTTGGCGTTTGTTATTTTCTTTATTTGTTCTGATACTTTTTTGCTGTGCCTTTGCTACTCTCGTGCTCTGTCCTTCTCAGTCTGGTGTCTGTTGGCAATCGCCATTCTTGCGATTGCATTCACGCTTTCTTTCCGTTGATGTGTATTCACCGTCACTGGGGGGCGACTAGATTGGTGAACACACATTCTGTCTGTCCCTGTGCTATTTCTCTTTGAGGGCTATTCAGCCCTGCTTGATCCTGCTCGTACAATTCCCATCTGGCATCTGTGGCAGTGCAGTGGCAGGGCTCGTCTGCACTCCACAGCTCCATCTGCCGGTGGGAATTGCCCTCCACTGGTGCATTGCACCCAACCTGGGTTCTCCCAATTACAGGTTTGTGGAGGATTTCCGCCGCGTCAGCGCCGTGTGGTGTGCTGACCACAGAAACGATTCCGCAATCGTTACAGTCACAAAATGGTGCTACTTATTACAGACTACATGCTTTGAGAGACAAATCAGACTTCTCTATTTAACAGCAGTCAGTACAGAAATACATTTACTTCAGAAAGTTACACAGCGTCAGTTCCCGCTTTAAGCTTTAGTACATGTAGAACAGTGGCATAGATTTATTCTTACAATGCGAGGTAGCATAAATTAAAACGAACACTCACATTGTGTTTCTTTTTTTCTTCTCCCAAAACAATTGTGGTCAGGTCCATAAACCCACTGCTGGATCAAAATACAGTTGATTTTTCAACATTCTGCTCAGTCGGGGAGTGGCTAGAAGCTATTAAAATGGAACGATATAAGGAAAATTTCAGTTCATCGGGTTACAATTCTCTTGAAGCTGTGGCCAGGATGAGCATCAAGTAAGCTTAGTGTGTGAAGGATGTGGTGAATGCATGTATGTTATTTATTCAGGAAGTTACTGTGTACAATCTGTTATGAATAGTATTCACTAGAGATCATCAATTTCTCTTACCTAAGTTACCCCAAACCTAAGCATGTGTTTGATTTAGTCATGCAATCAATTTGTAAAGCAACATGGTGCCACTTGTTCATCTTCCCCTTCTGCTCTCCACTGAGCAGTACACAGGAGCCAGTGTGCCTGTGTAGTGCTTGGTTGAAAACCAATGGCCAAAATGATCTGTGAGGTAATTTAAAGTATCAAATACTGAGAATTTTAAGCAGCTAAAGTCTCTGACACTGTGATCATAATCACGTCGCTTCAACTTTCTGTTTTACCCCATACATGATTACTAGTCAATTGGACATTTCCAGGAAAATCGGGTGATCATAGCTTGCTCATGCTCAAAATATATAGAAAACCGTAATAGTTACATGGTCAGTTTACAAATACAACATTTACAACAAATAGATTACTTGCACTGGACCCATTAAGGGATAGCCTAAAAACAGATTTGCAAGTAACGGCACTTGACTTCCAAAGTTCCAAAATGGTGAAGAAAGTCTTTGGTTTTTTTTAAGCCATGTTAATGCACGTTTTCTTGGTTGCATATTCTAACAAGATTAGTGCATTAGCATATCATTCTGACAGACTTGCAAAGTTTCTATGTCATAACCAGCAACATTAGTGCATGCATCTTTCCAGGACTCCTGCACTGGGTCACTGCAAGGATGACATCAGATTAATACTTCTGTCTCTCAGGGGTACTCTAATCAACAACAGGGTGGCGTTCCACAGCAACATATGCTGTAAACTATACTCTGGTGCTTACCAAAGCCACTGGAATACATAAACTTAAGTGTGACAATCCAAAGTGGCTGCACAATTAGGAATATGGGCATATTCCATGTGTTCTATAACTATGATATTGTAACTGTAGACATTTTGAGCCTCTTTTTTTCAAGCGCCCCACATATGGAAGAAATAGCACATCTATAAACGGAAAAGAACACCCATAAGCTTTGGCACACAATTTAGTTCATTATTCTTTTAAATATACAGCATCGACATTTGTTGATGAATTAGTCCTTGATATAGTTGCTATGAGTGTGTGTAATTGTACTATTAGCAGCTCAAATTTAAAGTTTTACTAGAAACTGCGTTTCTTTCTAAATTTAGTAAAAGCAATTAAGCTTTAAGATGTATTAAGAAGCAGCAGAGTTGTTCAAATTCTGTTCTCCATGCCATAGCTGGTAGTGCTCATAAAACATTTAAAACATGGCTTTTGTTATCTCTCTCACGTTAATTGGTTGTGCTTGTTACTGTTCACCACTATATGGTGTTGTGCATATTGTAAGTACACAGTATATCCAGGGGCATGTTATGGTTTTTTACCAAAACACTTCACTCTAGTTTTCTGTGCAGAGCTCTTGGCCTCAATCAGAAATACATGTGACATTAAAGAGGATCTCCATCCTAAATTAGAAAATCCTGCAGCTCTGCTGTAACGAAAAGTCATATTTACCTGCGGTGTCTTGTCCCACAAAGCCGCCCCGAAGACCCCGCTTCACTCCACCTCTGGCGCCTCGCCTCACCTCCCCTCTCTCCCCAGAGAAAAACGCCAAGCTATTTACTACTGCAAATAGCCAGGCGTTTTTCTTCTCCGGGGAGAGAGAAGAGATGGGGCCAAGTGCCGAAGTGGTGTGATGCGGGGTCTTCAGGACGCTTTGTGATACAAGACACCACAAGTAAATATAACTTTGCGTTACAACAGTGCTGTATGATTTTCTATTTTAGGATGGAGATCCTCTTTAATCTATATAAGTGTACTGCTTACAAGAGAGACCTAGTTACTGGTACTACTTGCAGCTGGCAAGACACTATGCAGCTGCTGTTGCCATCTACTTTTTCATACTAGAGCAGCAGTAACTAGTTGCTGCCATGTGCCATAGTTTTTAAGCAACTGCATTGAACAACATTTACAGCAGCTAGGTAGCATCTTCGTTTCTTCAACTAGTAGCAGCAACTAAGTCTCTTGTGTGACATGACTGTAACCCTAACACTATCCAGGACCCTCACATTAACCTCACATTAGCTTAATGCCAGCTACAGTCTAAATGCTTTAGTGCAGTTGGTTCAAACAAATGGCATTAACAAGATTTCCAAATAATCCAAAGCAATTATTTGCTTGTTTAAAAAAAACATGCAATTAAGTTCAGTATATTAATTCTTTTATTCCTCCTATTTCATAAATTGTTCTTAATAGAAAAAAAACATATATTTGAATTAATAGAATGTTCTTAAAGCGTTTGGATGGATTCAGGTAGGGTTCTTTTAAAGCCTTATTTTTACCTCCCATTTTAATATTTATGAATGTAGAACTGCATTTTGCTAGTGCATTGCACACCTGTATGTTTTTCAGTAAGTGCATTGAAAATTTCTGTGTAGCTGTTTTTTTGTATTTTGTTTTTTCCTTTTTTTTGCCTCTGCAGTTTTGTTAGACAGACCATGGCCCTTATTCAATTCACTTTTTCTCCTATATTTTCTCCTAAAAGATAATTTTTCATCTTCTGTTTAAAATAACTTTTCAGCCATCTGCAGTTGAAAAAGTACCATAAAGAAGGTGACAAATTACTGTCAAAATTATTCTGAGTATTTTCTTGCTTCCCGGTGGCTTCAAAAACATTTTATGAATAAGGTGTGAAAATATCACCTAGGAGAAAACTTGGGAGACAAAGGGAATCAAATAAGTGCCCCGGTTTGCTGTCCACTCTTTTTCCTTAGCCTATCATTAGCCTCATTTGCATGAGGTTACCAAAAAGGAACTGGGAAAAGGACACCAACAAGTCTTTTCCAATGAGCACAGAGTTGGCCACCTGACCCCATCCACATCCACCTTGTCTGAGAGATTAACTCTTTGTGGCAGACACTACAATTAAAAAGTAAGATATGTCCAGGTGCTCTTACTGCTCCAGATTCAGACACCAGTCCCCACCTTGATCCACCAAGGGTTCACTTGAAGAAGGCCCACAGGCCGAAACGTTGTGCAATTTTGCTTCGGTACTTTAAATAAAGAAGCTATATTTGCTGAAATCCAGTTGAAGACTCAGTCATTCTTTCCTAAACGACACTACAACTGAACTAGGTCTTATCTCTTTGTCCTCTACTCAGTGTGTCCAAAACATAATTTAATCCTTCCACATCTTACTGAGCATCTTTATAAAAGGTCAAAATAAAAAAAAAAAAGGAACAGTGAAAATTGGTTTCATATTGCAGGCCGAGCGGAGTGATGAGAAATATATGAATATACAAGGGGGGTTGTAGGGACGGTTAAAAGATTGACTACACACTAAGCAAGAATAGAGCGCAAAGAGTCTGTTAAACTGCAGTGCTGGCCACAAAGAATTAATCTCTCAACAGCAGAGAAGGATATGGGAGGAGTTTGATGATCACCTCTGTGCTGGCAAAGCAACTCCTTATCTCCTGGAAACCACAAACAGCAGAACACTTCTTGCCAGGTACTTTAAAAAAAATGGAAATGTACAATGAACACAACATGTGTGCATTGCTAGTTAATGCAGATACACTACAACTTGCATTAGAAAAATGGGAGGTGTTGGCTTTAGCTATGGCTTTAACTGTTGTATATATCCTCACCAAGAATATTTCCGTTCACTATCTATATTCAGTATTCTTGTCCCTGGCACAGTAAGTGGGTAAACATCACACACACAAAAATCACAGATGCTGTAGCCTTTCAACATGCAACTGAAAAAATGTTTTATTGCTTTCTGTATCCCCTGTTTTATAGCCCCTGTCCCTGGGACAGGAAGAGAAGCAAAATTACCTCATCTGGATCCTACACAGCAATACAAATTAAAAAAGGGTTGTATGCTTTCCTTACTCCATCAAAAAAAATATAAGCCTAATGAACTCTTTTGACACCTGAATCACACTACACCAAGATTTACTTGTCAGAAGGATCTAATTTGATATATACAACAGCAGTATTTCTCTTACGTCTTGTTCCTGGGGACTGATGAAAGTTTGAGATTTTGAGGGACACCCAGTTGCATCTTTAGGACTTAATCTTATCTCAGCTGGAACTAAATATTCTCTACAACTTACTACACAGACATGCAAATTTGTATTACGCTTTTGGCTGAATTCAGTGTTTTCTTTCATTAATACCTGATTTCCGTTACAGGAAACGGTTTGCATTAGAAATATAGAGGCTTGCGTCTTTAGGCACTTTTCATTGTATCAGTTGCTGGATTCTTTACTGACCATTTAGCTTCAGTAGTTTCTGGATCACACAGCTGGAACAAGCATACAGCCAGCGAAGACGGATCATCTGCTCTACATATTGATTCTATATCGGTTACTTAAAAAATATTACAGGCAGAGTATCAACATGATAACCAAGCAAATAGCATTCTTTTCCAAAAGGAAATAAATATGGCACGCTCCACATCCCTTTCACCCAAGGTTTCCTGTAAGAGTTGTTGAACATTACAATTGCAAATGTCAAATTTTATTTATGCATTCCCCTCACTCAGAATTATATTGGATGTTTTCTTTGCAGTGATGTTATGAGCTTAGGCATATCGTTGGTTGGTCATCAGAAGAAGATCATGAGCAGTATTCAGACTATGAGAGCACAAATGTTGCACGTTCATGGAACAGGAATACAGGTGTGATAGACAGTCCTCCCTGTTAAGGGAGGTAGGACAATGAGATAACAGCACTGGCCTTCACTATTCAAGAACTGCTGCTAGAATCTGCTCAGTTTACTGAGCTCTCTTTACTACGGTTTCTACAGTAGATGAAAAACCAACTTGATCCTCAAGCACCTACAGACTTGAACTCCTAAGTGCCACCGGACCTTACATGAGTGAGAAATCGGATCAAACCTATGTGGCAAGGAAGACAGCAGTAATAACAAAGTACTACCTGAACAAAACAGAGCTCTCTAACCTCCTTTTTGCCCAATGGACATTTTTGAAGTATATTGTAGATAAATAATTTTAAAAAAGAATATATTTGTTGGACAAAATCTCAAGATTGTTGGTAAATATGGCAATCTATTTTCCTTAAGCTGTGTTTTATGATATCTTATTTTTAATGTGTTACTCTCCTTAGATCTTTTTTGGGGGGAGGGGGGTGGAGGAGTGAGGTCAATATGTTTAATTGCACACAGAGTAGGAGACTAACGTTGGCATGAATATAATTACAATTTGAATGCTGTTATTCGGGCATCTTACTTATATGTTGATGTAGATGTTGGTAAATCATCAGCCAGTGAGTAAAATCTACAGGTTAATAACAGTTTATTTTTAGATATTTTCTAAGGACTTGCTGAATACAAAGCAATAATGGCACTTCGTGCGGCCATGGCACCTTTGATACACTCTACACAGTTTAAAACATTTTGCCATTTATAAATTGCTAAATTGAGAGTTCTCTAATTCTCTGACAAAAAAACAGGGTCTCCAAAAGTACATAAAAGAAACAGTACTGTACATTTTCAAGCCTTCCCATGTGAATGTCAAGTTTAATAATAATAAAAAACAATAGACTTATTGCGATAAAGTCACTGTCTAAACCTTTCACTGCCTGCAATCAAGTGCAAGGTGACTGAGGAATCAGCTTTGTTTTCTCTTTTCTTTTTACAATAGATTTGAAATAGCCAAATTATATTTTGTACACAATCTTGTTGAATGCAATTCCTGTTTGATTGTATGGTTTTAGATTTTGTATTTAGCTCTCTATATCAGGGTTAAAAGGGTAGCTCTTTAGTTTCAAAGAGTTTGACATACTACAACACAAACATGGGGGCTGATTTACTTACTAATGGAACAGTTTTTTTTCTTTAGCATGTGCTTACTTCAAGCACCCAATGCAGTTTAAGATTTTTTGTTTTAACTCCCCTGAAATTGATTGGATGTTTGAAGTTAACACAAATTTTGTGTTTTAAATGACTCCTTTAGTAAACTAGACCCATAAACTGCATCATAGGTTTAAATAGGGTAGCACTTTTTTAAATAGACAAATATAGGACAAGAGCAGTTTTCCGCCTTTGTTTTTTTCTGTCTACCGGAAGCAATAATGAAGTGTGTCTTTCTAGATATTCCCTTTTGTGCATATCTTTAGAGTAAGGGATATATTTGTAAAAAAATATAAAAAAAAATGTTAGCTGGTGGATGATCCATCATGTAGAGAATCCTGTCCTTCCGAAAAGATTCAGGTTGCTTAAAGAAAGATCCCAAGGATCGAAGAGAAAATTGGTTTTATTGATTATGTGGGCATCCACAGAAATTGTAAATGTTTCCATGTAAAGTGTGTAAATTTTATTTATACTGTCTTGTTTTGTACACACATTTCTCTGTAGTGAGCTCTGAGTACATTGAAAATGCACTATATTTTTCTATTTTACTTGCAGAGGATCACAAAAACAGGTATGTTAATGCTACATTATGTATTTTACCATATAGGACCAAAGATGGCTGCAGAAAACACAAACAGATTTTTTTTCCTCTTCTACTTATGTTATTTTCCAGTCATTTAAATTTCTGTACATTTGTTATTTTATGACATATTATTTATTTGATTGTTAGAGAAAAAAATCATTTCTAAGATGTTTCCTTAAAAAAAATAGTAAATTGCATTTACAATATTTCCATTTCATAGAGACTTCCATTTGTATTCTTTGTAATAGACTGTAAATATATTTTTGGAACTATGGTGTAGTCTGTTGAAGGATTATTTGTGTTTCTTTTTATGGGACCACCCAGGAACAGCCTTTTATTTGGAAATCAAGTGTGATAGTATGAAATAGTTCTGCCCAGCAGGATCAGTATTTCAAGGAAAGCACACTGTGACAGTGCCTGAAAGTCATTCTGCAGAATCTTGATGGATTTAACAGAAATAATGGAATACTTCATATTTTTTACAATGTGGATAAAATGCCTTTAGCAAATGAAATTAGAATGGGCAGGAAACCACCCAGCGTAATGTCCAACACATTGCATTGCACAATATAAATATGGCCAAAGATGCTGATGTATAAGCTTAGCAAGTAAGAAACTTGGACCACAGAAATGTTTAATAGTCTTTATAAAAGATATATGGTAAAACGCTTCATCAGGCAAATGTTAAGTAGCATAATAACTTAAAAAGGCAGTCAAATAAACTAAAAAGATACATATACATGACTAGATACTACCTACAATACTACATATATACATATACTATACTACACATATATATAGATACTATATAAAATGCATAGATATCATGGGATTGATTTAGTGATTGCTGGAAAACATAAGTGGCCCAGCTGGACTGGGTTTTTTTTTCAAAGTGTCTGCTATTAGGTGAAAAAAAGTTTGCAACTCTCACATGAACCACATCAGAATATAATACAAATTGCTAAAGGTTATTAAGTGAAATGTTGTGCAATTGCAAGCATGCTCACAAACTCACAGCAAGAAAACCAGTATAGCATTTATTTACGAGAAAATAATGTTTTTCCGCTGTACGGACATACTGCAGTTGCTTGAATGCTAACTTACTAACCTTTCAACTACTCCACTATGACCTGAAGCAGGGGATGTTTGCAAAACATGGAACCTAATGGCGTATAGTTTTAAAATGCCTTGTCAAGGTTTAGTTAATAACTTGTGTTTTCTAGTGTTCTCCAACCATCATACATCAATCCCTACATCTATTGTATTAAATGGATAATCCCTTTGCAAATAATATATCCCTAAAGTATTTTCCTAATGAAACATAAAATAACCATTTTCAATTTTGGAGTCTGTGAATAGTGTTGGTGTTTGAATCTGGGTTTCTTAATTCCGAAACCCGAATTACACCACACATCACACACCACACAGTACCTCAGCTAGTGGACAGGTTCACAGGGTTGAAGTCCACGCCTCTCTACACATGGCTGATGATTCTTCCTTCCACTGGACGAGGTACTGAAGTGTGGTGAGCAAAATATGAATTTGAACACAAACACTATCTGTGAATGTTGTAAATAGATATTTTCTAGGCAGTATTAGTGCATTTAAAACAGAAGTTAAGGACACAATTCTATTTTAATCTTCCATTGTGATTGTCATAAGAAGAATTTTATTATCCTGTTTCTGTTGTTTCTTAAAGGGACTTCGAGCAGTGCAGAAACTATGGAAAGATGCATACCATTTTGAAGCTCTCTTTCTCTTCTTTCCAACGATATATAAACCGCCACCCTACGCCTTTTAGTTTTCGCTATTTTGATAAAATATCGAAAACTAAAAGGCATAGGGCGGCGGTTTATGTGTCATTGGAAAGAGGAGAAAGAGAGCTTCAAAATGGTATGCATCTTTCCATAGTTGCTTGTATTACACAGGATGACTTTTCCCCAAAGTCGGCAGCTGAATGGAGCTGCCGACTTTGGGGAAAAGTCATCCTGTGTAATACAAGTAACTATAGAAAGATGCATACCATTTTGTAGCTCTCTTTCTCCTCTTTCCAATGACACATAAACCGCCGCCCTATGCCTTTTAGTTTTCGTTATTTTCGCAATCGCAATCGAATTTTTCCACGATTTCAATCGCGAAAATAGCGAAAACTAAAAGGCGTAGGGCGGTGGTTTATATATTGTTGGAAAGAGGAGAAAGAGAGCTTCAAAATGGTATGCATCTTTCCATAGTTACTGCACTGCTCGGAGTCCCTTTAAAGGGAACCTAAAGCAAGAAGGATATGGCGGCTGCCTTATTTATTTATTTTTAAACAATACCAGTTGCCCGGCAGTCCTGATGATGATTCAGGCATCCGTAGTGTCTTGAGTCACACACCTGAAACAAGCATGCTTCTAATTCCGTCAGATTTTTGTCAGAAACATCTAATCTGCATGCTTGTTCAGTGTCTTTGGCTAAATGTACTATTGGCAGATTATCAGCAGGACAGCCAAGCCCATTTGCTTTGTTTAAAAGGGAATAAATATGTCAGCCTTCATATCCCTCTCACTTCAGGTGTGTCTTAAAACAAAGTGCAGGTTAGTGCTGGAACATCTTGTCAGCCATGCTTGTTTCAATCAATAGACTGTGTTTCACTCAAGCCAAGTCTGACACTGGTCTTTTAGGTTTCTGGGGTTGAACGTAGTAAATATTTTCACCACTTCACCCTACCCTTTCCACACATATCTGTTGAAAAGACACTCAATCACATGTACTATGTCATTGGATTACCCGGTTTTTCTTTTACCTGCTAAAAAAGTGTATTAATGTACAGTTTATGTATGGGCTAATTTTATTACCTTTGAACCTGAAGTTCAGCTGTAAAGTTAGTTTGAAGTGAGGACTGAAAAGCTACAGGGTACATCTTGTTTCTTCGTTTGGTGTTTTTGGCTTCCTCAATCTGCACTACAGACATGATGTTACAAGTAGTACGAATGCCATAGTAGTTAACCTTTGTTTACTGTGAACAATCCAGGGGGTCTGCACACTCAAAGGTAGAATAAAGCCTTGTTTATTCACAAATCATGACAACAGTCTATTCACAAACCAAACAACTGTTTAAGGGGCCCCAAGGATTCCACTTTTTTAAGGTAACAGAACAGGGACCCAGAAACCGGTGTTGGTTTTGTGAATGGACTGTTGTCATGATTTGTGAATAAACAAGGCTTTATTCTACCTGCAGACCCCCTGGATTGTTCTATTGAGTACTTTGGTCCAGCACCTCAGGAATGGTGTGTGACTCATACTCTATTTACTTGACTATGTGTTTACTATGAGGCACTATCCATTAAACAAAAGATAGATTGTTGTTTAGAAAGAAAGGCTTTTTCAAATCAGCAATTCATTTCAAGATTTTTGTTAATCTTTATTGCAAAACTGTAACTACTTCAATTCTGTTCATGTGGAGGTATGCATTCCAGTGCTAATGCCAGAACTGAGAGTTAAGTGGAAGTGACTACCCTGTGGAATCACATCATCAGTTCTTATGTTACAGTAAGAATTCTTGGACACCTTTTTAAATGTACTTCCACAAAAAATAAAACTACTTTTGCAGATGGTGCATTGAATTTCACTCAAGTTTTGTACCGACTTCTTTATAAAACAGAGAGCCAATTACTTGCATGGAGTGGGTGAGTTGGGTGTCCTGGGAAATGAAGTCTGTAAACTAAATTCTTTAACTACTGTTGCAAGGATGAGAAATTTGAATTCTTAGTAGTAATAGTTTAGAATACATTCATCGCTGGCTGCAAAGATTCATTTAATATAGTCCAAATCCAGACAGGACCACATCTTAGTGCTTGCACACACCTTTTGGGCAGTGCATACTAGACACTGCAAAACAAAGTTCAGATATATGTGATAGTGCTTCCAATTGAACTTTTGTTTCAAGTTCATTTACCTGAGTTCCTGTTACATTGATTGTATGTTTGTACATGCACACAGTGTGACAGCTGCAGGGCTGATTGATATTTACCAGCATGTCTGATCTTTCAATGACCATTTAAACAATCATTTATCTATTGTTTCTGATTGGTCTTATTTTCAGAAGATTTAACTACAGGTCAGCAGATTATGCAATTATTTTGATTAGATCATTCGCCAATTGTTAGTGAATATTGGTTGCTGTGTACAAGGCCTAAAGGTGACATTTTCATCTGATTTTCTCAACAATATTAAAGGACACCCGAGAAGAAAATAAACTAATGAAATAAATGATTGTATCTATCTTCCTTCTCCTAAAAATGACTTTTTAAGATATTCCACAGTTTTATTTTATGTTTAAGTCTACTTTTTAAGTTTGAACTGTTTTGTTTTTGCTCAATGACACATTCATTGAAGTATGCCAGAGCTAAAATCTATGGACTATTGACCTTCTTTATCTCTTTCATGCTCTCAGAAACCATTTTCTGCTAGGAAAGTGTTTTATAGTTGGAATTTCTTATCAGTGAGGGTCTCACTGTAGTCACTTCCTGTCTGAGTCAGGACTGAGTCAGCCACTTACATACCTGATATTTAACTCTTACAGGCACAGGAAGAAAAACAGGAACACAGCATAGTTATTTGTGTGCTAGGCACTGTACATACCCATGCCTATCTCATCATGTCACATGTCACCTCGGGTATCCTTTAAGTGTCTTGTGGCTTATAAAGCTCTAAATAATGATTTCATTAAGGTTCCCCAGTTTCTTAACTGTTACCTGATCAGACCACTAGATTTTGACACTTGTATATAATTGCTGCTATATTACTACTGTGGTAGAAGGCTTGCTACCTAACACTAGATAACATTATGGGAGCTGAGTATCTGGAATGCATGGATTTCTGCTTTACAAATGACTGCTTATTGATGCCACCTAGAGATCATTCTTGTGACTGTTCATATGCAGCAGCCTGAAAACCCAGCCCCACTGAAGAAGATATAGGGCCTGCCTGTCGAATGATTTGCCTCCAAGTTGGCATTGTCTGGCTGAATTGCAGGGAATTGTGTTCATGAGCCAGCTTCATCAGTATTATTTTGTTTTTGCTTTTATTTTAACAATTTTCAATAGATTGGGGAACGTGTTGAAACATGCAACATATTTCTTCCTTCTCTGAAATTAGGCTTTAAATTTCAAAATTGCTTGATTAGCAGTCATAAATGTACATACCCTGGCAGAATTTGTGAAATATTGTTCATTTTTTTATTAGAAAATATGATTGTGCCCAAAATGTTCTAATCCATTCCTAGTTGCTGGTAGGGTGAAGCCATTTATTATCCCACGATTGTGATTTTTGTTGTTGCCGTTGTTTTTTTTATATAATAATAAGTAGATTATTATGGCCCTCATCAAAGGTTTGAAGCAGACCTGAACTCAGAACTTACTTTCTGCTCTAAAAGATACGCAACAGCATAATAACCTTTAAAGAAAAACATGGAAGCAGACATATATTGTTAACTCCATGTTCTTTCAAATGAGCTTATCTGCCTTATCTACCCTGGCAGTCAGGTGACACGGGGAGAGATCAAATTACAAGTTGTTATTAGACACAAATGAGGGGAATTCAACAGGCTAAACTCTCTAAATACATACAGGGTGCATTTCTTTATGTTTTTCTTCTGTCCTGTGCAAGAGTTCAGGTCCATTTTAAATACCCTTAACTGTTTGCTCTGATGATGTACACACAAATTGACACACACAGGTTTATTGGATACATAGGCTAATTGTCCACACTTGTGAATTGTTTTCTTGTAATTACAGTAGTCTGCTTATAAAAAGTCAGTGAGATTCTAGGCTCATGACAGACACATTTCAAACATAGGTAAATCAAACGATACATGGTGTGGATGAAGGTGCACAATAAGTAGGTACTTACAAAGAAATGGTCTCTATGGTCAAATAAAAAAAAGCCATTACTGTGCCAATGCCACAATCAAACCTGCTTAAAATACGCACATCAGCACCTAGACAAGTATCAAAAGGCCAAAGTTGAAATTTATGGTCACAACCATAGACGCTATGTTTGGAGAGGAGTCAACAAAGCTTATGATCAGAAGTTCACCATCCCGACTAAAGCAAATAGGTTGGTCTCTTATGTTTTGGAACAACAGAGAAGGCAAACTCCGGCATTCTGCAAATTGAACTTCAGTTATTTAGCCACAATCACAGGTACAAAATATGCCATTTATCTCTGATTTTATTTTTTTTGGGGGGAGGAAGAGTATCGCAGCACAGGGAATTTGGTCAGAATTGATGTCAAGATGAATGTCTCGGGGAATACTGGAATACAATTTTGTATTCTTTCAGCCCAGAAGCTGCGTATGGGACACTCTTGTACTTTCCAACAAGATAGTGTTCCCAAACATAAGTCTGAATTGACCCATCATTAGCTACAGCAGAAAAAGTAAGGGTTCTGCAGTGGCCATCACAGTCTCCTTACCACAATATCACTGAGCCATTTTGGGGAAATCTGAAATGTGCAGTTTTCGCAAGACAGCCCAAGAATTTGCAGGATTACCATCTGCGAAAATTAAGTCCCTCATCCACAACTATCACAAAAGACTACACATTGGTATCGGTGAACCTTGTGGGTACCCGGGATCACCTAGAGTAAATGGAGAGACCGGGAGCTCAAATGGTGCAGTACCATTAAGGTAAATAGACAGTGTAATAGCAATGTGATATATACTCAAAAAGGTAGGTTGCAGATCTCGGAAACCACCATATAAGCCTTTGGGAAATGAACTGTTCCTGCTCTTTCTCTAGGCCAAACAGGATACTGGATCCTTGGGATCCTTATACCGGTAGTTAGAAGTAACTGTAAAGCAAGGAGGTCTAGACTAATACACTTGGGTGGAGACACCCAATATAACAAAAATCTTATCTAAATATTCATAATTAAAAAGTGTATTATAAAATCAAAGGCAATTGCTTACCTCTCTAGAAGATTAGACACCAGTTCACCTGGAAAAATATATTTATTTACTACTTTACTTTTAAGTGTACCTGAAGGCTCAAAAAACTGCCCCAAGTGGGTACTTCAGTAGAGGGAAGCCTCTGGATAATCCAGATGCTTCCCCCTTGCCTCCACCGATCCAGTGCTGGGACTTCTGGAACCTGCCCAACAAAGGCTTTGTTGAGCAGTGCATGCAGCCACGCTCCTATCCATGACGGAGCAGAGCCGCACTGAGCAGTGCAATAGCACTGGGTCCTCTTGGGCTTCACTTTTTCCACCAAGCTCGAACAGGCTCCATGCTACTGTGCAGGCACAAGGCTTCCTGCAGCTACACAGTGCAGGATCCAGATGCTATCCTCTACTGAAGCAAGTATCTCATATTTTCCCCTCACAATCTCAAAGGTTTGCTTTAAATAAGTGCTTCCCATACCTGTCCACAACCCCCTTGAACAATGCTTGTTTTGCAGCCAAACACACAAACACATTGGTGGTGTCAGAAGTGGTTAAACAGTGTAATTTGGTTCTTTTTCGATATCCACAAAACATGCACTGCTTATGAGATTTCAGGACAAGCTTAAGAAGATTCTTGAATCAAAATGAACCTGAACTGAAAATTAATGATTTAATGTATGCTAATGCTTCTTTGAACGTAGCTGCATTACCTCTTTTTGTATTTGGGTTGTAAGAGTTGAAACTTTGGGAAGCACACTCACATATCCCTGTGCTTTGCTGCACTGATACATAAAAAAAAAAGTAATAAAAAGAGTTTGCTGTTCTACCAACTAACAGATGTAGCATTATAGGTTGTCACTTACATCTTGATGTTTTTATTATCTAAAGATGTGTACATGAACAACGACTATCACCTATAGGGATCAGTACTTGATCCCTTGGAATGACAGTTTGAGGCCAAGTGCTATACAGCCACATTTGTAGGCTACAGCCTAGAAATGTGTTCTGTTGCTGTGGAGAGGGGAGTAGGGTCAATAGTGCACATGTTTCTGTTGAGTTTAGTCTAGCATGCATGCATGCAACTCTTTATGCAAAATAGTGAAGTAACTCCACCTTATCCTGCCTTGCGAAGTCTCAAAGCTTTCTGAATAACATCTAAATATAGTGTAAATTCGTTTATTTCTTTAAAGAAATGACACCGTGTAAATATAAGAAAAAGCAGCATGCATTGATTTGCAGATCAGATGAACTCTGTTTTTAATTCAAAAAACAAGAAATCAGATGCAGAAACTGAGAACTAGTATTTATAGACAGAATTTGCCCATTTTAAAATTGATGCTAGCAATATAATTGGGCAAATCTGGGACACAACATTTTTACAACTGTGTTAATCACCTTTTTAACAACCCTCTAAAAATGTTAGGTTTTTAAATTGTTCTTAGTGGTCATTTCATAATTTCTAATAATAATTTCACATTCTACAATTCTATTTATACCTCAGTCCATCCTAAATAAGGTTGGCCCCAGAGAAGTATGTAGTGCTTCTGGATCATGTTTATATGAGGTGTCTTCTTTGCATGGTAGAGTTTTACCTTACATTTGTGGTTGCAGCAATGTACTGTGTTTACAGACAGTAGGTTTCAGAAGTTGGTCAGTATGTGCAGTGGTTTCTGCTACAAAATCATATCAGAATTTAATGCAGTGCTCCCTAGCGCCTTTCATAGCCATCCAGTATCAGCTTTTAGCTTTGTCCCCTGTGTACAAAGATTTCTCTGGATCTTTTAACAATATTATTTACTGCACATAAGGCGTTTTTCTTGCATTATTCATCCTCCCTGTTTTTTTTTACTAAGCGTCTCTTTTATAGCTAGTCATGTTTTTAACATTTTGCCAGTTAAAAAGGAACTTTACTAAAGATTAATTAATAAATAAAATTGCTTATTTTTAAAGAGAACCCTAGGTGGGTTTCATCTACACTGTCACTCTCGCCGCTCCCCCGCCTCCTCTATTTCTCCGCTCCCCACCTGCATCCATTCCCTTAAATCAGCTGGGAGGGAAGGGACGCAGGCGGGGAGCGGCGGCATAGAGGAGGCAAGGGAGGAGTGGCGAGAGTGACAGTGTAGATGTAAACAGCCGGCTAGCAATGCCGCTAGCACGGCGTTTGATTCACTGGGGATAGCAGATCGCAGGGGGAGCCTGGGGGGAGACAGTATAGCAACAGATGCTGGGCATTATATGCAGACCCAGCCTCTGTGTGCTAATAGGATTCTTACAACCCACCTCGGGTTCTCTTTAATAATATTCATTTCTAAATTATTTTGTCAGTGTTTGCCCATTGTAAAAAAATCTTTTCTCACCCCAATTTAAATTTCCAAATCTATCATAAGTGGTGATATTTTGGCAAGGTGCATCACTTCAGAATGTATGTTTGTTGTGCGTGAAGTGAGCAGAAACACTTGGTCTCCCACAGTGCACTTGGAAGAGAAGGCCCCCTGCTATCATAGCCTAGGCTAAGCATCACTGGTAGGGCAGGGTTACATACCAATATAGAGCAATATATAAATATAGGAAGTGTTTCTGATGAGATAGAAAGGTAATTCATGTAAAAATAGGTATCTGAAATGTTTTGCATTCCGTTATTTGTTGTTACAGTGCCTCTTCAACCTATGCAGTTGTGAGATGTTTCTCCTGGGTTTCTATTGAAACATTTATATAGTATTTCCTGCTTTTCCTGTCCCGTATTAACCTTTTTTAAATGGCATCAAATTCCAACTGAGCATGTATTTTTGATAAAATAGTAAACTTTCAACATTTGATGTTCTGTCTTTGCGTTATGATTGGCAGTTAAATATAAATCCCAACTAGTTTACTAACCTGGTTGTATATAAAGGATGTAGAACTGCCTTTCGTCTCTAAAAACTGTTTTCCACGTCCATTCCGTGACTACATTCTTCAGGGGGAGAGAATTCACTCAACCCTCATTGCAGCCCTCTCTCATTTTGTTCTGTAGCGGCAAGTATCTACTGAGTTGTCAGTCACTCTGTTTACATTTGCAGATCAAATAAGCAGAAATGAATTCGGTAGGGTTAGTGGACTATCTTTTGCTGCTGGTTTGTGAAGGTTAGTACATGTGTATTTCACTTTACTGTTGGAAAAAAAAATTGCCCAGAGACACACTTTATTGACCCAGTGTTATAAATCTTCCTGTCATTGGACTATGGCTTAGTGCAGGGTTATTCATTGTTTGTAAGAGTGTGACTGTGAATAGGAGTTCAGACAGCTGAGGTCAGGAAGGAGCAAGGTGAGTTGAAGATTTCAGTCACTAATTATAATTAGAAACTCAATAAAAATAAAGAAAAGAAATGGATGCTAGTGAGAACATCTAATTAGCAAACTTAGATATCTAATGCTTCAAATCAAAAGAAGAATATGGAATCTTAGGGCCGTTATTTTTTTTTTTTTTTGGGGGGGGGGAGGTTGGAGGGGGAGATGCGGACTCTACCTCTTGTTTTGAGTGGAAGGTTTTGTACTAACTCCAGTATAGCAAATATAAGTGTATAATAGACAGTTGTATTTAAAGAGATCCTGTAAGGCTTGACAGGTTATGTCCCCAATCAGCATCTATGCCTCAATCTAGTGCCACGGCTCTGAGCCCAGCCCACGGTCTTCACCTATGGACTAGCCCCTGCGTGAACAGGACATGCCTCCTGACTACGGTTACCCCCATGTCTTAACGTGCAAGGCATACAGGCTGCAGTAGAGAGGACAATAGTCCACCAGAACCCCACTGAGGCAAGTATAGCACAGTTCAATAGTTCATAAGTATCACACAAGACTACCTTGATTTAGGAGGATGAGGCCCTCAGCGTCGATTGTCAGTATTGACGTATGGTTCAGGCAACAGGCAGTGGATGATCCAAGCAGCGAGAGAGTTCATGCAAGGTCAGCAAGAAAGATTATCCAAGCAACAGGCAAGGGTCAGTCCAGGTATATGCAAGAGTATCCAGTAAACAAGCAAGAGTCAGTCCAGGCAGCAGGCAAGAGTATCCAGGTAACAACCAGAGGTCAGTCCAGGCAGCAGGCAAGAGTATCCAGGTACCAAACAAGGGTTTGTAACAGCAGACAAGAATGGTCAAATACAAGCCAAGGTCAAATTCTAATAGTTCAGACAATGTGAGCGCGCACCCAGCAGCTAACCACAGCTATGCTTCTCACGGGCGATGACTGGGAGTACTCTGCGCATTTATATACAACTTTCATCCAATCAGTGGCTGCCCACATTCCGCACATCCAATCACAGAAGATGCACCCGCCAAGTGTCAGCCGCACAGTCAGCTGACGCTAGGGTGGTCAGCTGAGTATTGTCTACCTTTGCGGAGGGCATACTGAGATTGCGCCCTTCGCCTATCAGGAAGTGCGGCCTGTGTCCCAGCCTGCACATCATCAGCGGGGAACAAGCGCAGAGACCGGGAAGCGGCAGATTCTACCTGGGTCTCGGCTTAAACATCAACATTAACAGGCAGGTTCCTTATAGATCCTGAAATAAATAATAGTAAAAAAAATTTAGTAAATGACTGGTATATGAGGCCTTTCAAACTTCCCTGGTTGTTAGTAGAAGTCTCACCACTATTGTGCAACGCTTGGTTAGTTATTAGGCAAAAATTAGGTTACAAGACAGTATGCCCATACACTAATACCATAATGCTCAGCTTCATAATCAGTAAATGGCAGACAGGACCACTAGCAGTAACAGGTTAAACAGGCAGCAAGCACCATAATAATGTGTCACCCATTGGTCACCTAATTTTTTTTAACTCCTTTTATCCTTAGCTTCCATTTGCCTTCCTTTATTTATAGGTCAACAAGTCAAAATACTTTATTTTTATGTTTTTGACTTGTTTACTACAGTGGTAAAGCAAGCACTTTTCTGATTATAAATTGCCAGACATAGCTAGGGAGTTTCTTTTCATCTCCTTCCTGTGGTCAGGTACATGCCCAATAGAACAAAGACACTTGTTACTAGTTACGTAGTTAAAAGACAAGCTGTATGTCCATTGAGTCAAACCAGAAAACAACACTAGCCTGCATGGTCCAATTAGCCCAAAGGGGCTCCAGATGGCAATTAGATACAATCCCTGGATCAACACCACTTGGAAATATGTAGTAGTTATAACCATAGATGTATTTCAACGCAAGGAAGGCATCTAAAACCACCCTAAATACTGATATCAAATTTGCCATAACTACTTACTGTGGTAATACATTACACATTTTACTGAAAAGAACCCTTTCCTAAATAAATGGATACAAATGTTCCTCTATATGCAGAAAGAAACTCTTTGCTTTCTGTCCATTAGCCAATTCCCTATCAATGCACACAGATTCTTTCCAAGTCCTTGCATCCTCAACCTCTGCACCAGAATGTTATGGGGAACAGTTTGGAAGGCCTTTGCAAAATCCAAGTATATCACCTCTACAGCATTACCAATTTCCACACTTGCATTCACCACCTCATAAAAGCTGAGCATGTTAGACAAACACCTGTCCTTAGTAAGCCCATATTGATGCTAAGAAATTAGATTATTCTCTGCTTCATGACTTCATGACTTGTATTGCATCTCTTAGGAACTCCTACAATAGTTTGCACACAACTGATGTTAAGCTTACAGGTCTATAATTTCCTGATTTTTTTCCCCTTCCTAAATAATGGGAAAACATGGGCTGTACACCAATCTATTGGAACTATCAAACTTGAAAATGAGTCACAAAAGTTAAGATAAATGGTGATAAATTTTACTTATTTCTTTATGTTATTGTATTTATAAAGTGCCAACATATTATGCAGCGCTGACTTATTTCCCTTAGCACCCAAGGATGTCATCTGGGCCAAATGCCTTATCAACTTTGATTTTATTTAGTCTTGCCTTCACTTTTTACTGCGTTAAGTATTTAATCTTAAAATTGGAAGATTGGAACACTTCCACATTTGTAATTTACGACAATGATGTTTCCCCTGTGAAGACAGAAGCAAAGCAAGCATTCAATATCTACCCTACTTCGGTCTTCCACCATTGAGTTCCCTACCTTATTGTTTAGAAGTCCAATACAGTCCGCCTTTACTTTTTTAGAGTTGATATTCTTGAAAAACTTCTTTGATTTAATATCCCTAGCAATTTGATTTTCAGCTTCAATCTTTGCCAGCCTTATTTCTTTTTAACAGCTTTTATTGCACTCCTTATCCTTGCTTAATGCAGCCTTGGTTTCCTTCTGTTTTAAGGTCTTGTAGGCCTTCTTTTTCCACTTAATTTTATCTCTAACCTTTCTATTAATTCATAGAGGCATTTTTTATTCCTAGAAGTTTTGTTTTCATATGTCATATGTTTACTACAATATTCATTGAGAATAATTTGAAAAGTTAGCCATTTCCCTTCAGTGTCCTTCCCTTGTGGTATACTTTCTCAGGCCATCAAACTTCTAGCTTGCATGAGTTGATTGAACTTTTCTAAAATTCATAGTTTTAGTTGTTCACTGCTCCATAACTGATCAATCACCAGATCAAACGTTATCATGTTTTGCGGTCACTATTTCCAAAATGTTCTTGAACCTGCACATTTGATACATTATCTGGTCTATTTGTAATGACCAAATCCAATAGCACACCTCTAGTTGGTTCAGTTACCATATGAGTCAAGTAACTGTCCTATAGTGTTGCCAGAAATCTGTCATTTTACCAGCATGAGAAGCTTCAATATCCCAATCAATTTCTGGATAATATTGAAGTCGCCTATAACTATGACCTCCCCTTTATTTGCAGATTTTTCTATCTGCTGTATTAGTTGCAGTTCTGCAGTATCATGGATATGTGGCGGTCTATAAAACACCCCGATAATCAATTGGCAACAGTTAATTCCACCATGCATATTTACTCAAATGGACTCCTCATCTTCACAATCTTCATCCAGTTCATCGTTCATGGTAGCTGTAAAAAATAAAGAAACTAACCCCTCCACCTTTTCTCCCTGTTGTATCCTTCCTAAACACATTGTATCCCTCTAAATTTGCTATCCAGTCATGGCTTTCATCCGCCCATGTCTTGGTTATTCCCACAATGTCATAGTCTTTGTCTATCAGAACAAACTCTAGCTCATCCATTTTATTTGCAAGGCTCCTAGCATTGGTTACCATGCATTTTTATTTTTACCACCACCTTTTCCAATTTTGGTTATATTTAATGGGCTACATGAAGGTTTAACTACCTCATTACTCTTTACACTGTTCCCACCCCCCTCTTCATGCTGTGTGCGAGAGTGTTTCACACTTCTGGGCATGTATAGACCTTATTTGGGCATGCACAGTCCAGATGCGCTAGTCCACGAATTGGAGTGTGGCCAGTAAAACATTTTTTTGACAAGCTTTTGTTGAATAGACTTAGATGGACCCTGTGCTAGCATGGAGAGTTGTAGGAGGATTCAGGAATCCTCTAGACTATCAAAAGGTTTCCCACTACCGATGTAAGTATCTTTTTAATCCTGACTTCAGGTTTACTTTAAACATATACCAGTGCTACACAAATCTTTTTACCATTTCATGTTATGAAAAATGACTTTCACAATTCTATTCACAGCTAGCTGAGAATTTCCAAAACTTAACCACTTGAGGACCCATCCTTTACCCCCCCCCCCCCCTTAAGGACCAGCGGCGTTTTAGCTGATCTGTGCTGGGTGGGCTCTGCAGCCCCCAGCACAGATCAGGGTGCAGGCAGAGCGACCAGATCGCCCCCCTTTTTTTCCCCACTAGGGGGATGATGTGCTGGGGGGGTCTGATCGCTCCTGCCTGATGGGTGTTGCGGGGGGGGGGGCACCTCAAAGCCCCCCTCCGCGGCGAGATTCCCCCCTCCCTCTCCTCCCTGTCCCCCCTGGTGATCTGGGCTGCACAGGACGCTATCCGTCCTGTGCAGCCAGTGACAGGCTGTCCCCTGTCACATGGCGGTGATCCCCGGCCGCTGATTGGCCGGGGATCGCCGATCTGCCTTACGGCGCTGCTACGCAGCAGCGCCGTATAATGTAAACAAAGCGGATTATTTACGCTTGTGTTTACATTTAGCCTGCGAGCCGCGATCGGCGGCCCGCAGGCTATTCACGGAGCCCCCCGCCGTGAATTGACAGGAAGCAGCCGCTCGCGCGAGCGGCTGCTGCCTGATTAATTAGCCTGCAGCCGGCGACGCAGAACTGCGTCGCTGGTCCTGCAGCTGCCACTTTGCCGACGCGCGGTATGAGCGCGCGGTCGGCAAGTGGTTAAAGAGCAAGTCCAAGTAATTTTTACTTTGGAATCTACCTTGTATTACTTTGGGTTTTTTTTCAGTTCAGCCAGCTCAATTATGTTCCCTTCTAAGTAGGAGTAGTTAGCTGCTCTGACCAGGAAGAATTATTTGCTTTCCACACCTTCGTGATGCTGTCAGGTTGCTAACACACCAACCCCACCATTGTCACATAACACTGATTGTTAGCTCACTCCATTGACTACCCATAAAATTGAGACTTTGCTATAAGATTGGACTGCTAAAATCTCTACACAGTGTAGAGCCTGTATGTATGGAGGATATGTTTCAACTGCACCACACCTTCCTTAACCTCAGATCAGTAAGATCACCCCTTGGACACCCCCAGAGACTGCCTCATAATCTTTGGAATCAGAACCTTCTGTCTTGCTACTCCTACTCTACCACATTCAGTCAAGACAGCTTCATCCCTGGAGGTGTTTAAACCCAGATTGAGATGCCACATGTTTAGTCTGTTATTTCTGGACATGTAGATTTTCCTCTGTAGCATAGTCCACCCCAGCAGTTTACTGGGAGAAAAAATCTTTACAAATGACGTTGTCACACAAGCACAAAGGCAGGATGCTCTGCCACTTCCAGTTTTGACAGTTTATTCCAGTCTGTGTGGAGTTCCTGAACATTTTAATTCAAATATACAAGGTAAGGTTTTTGAAACAATGTGTGGCCTTGACCATAGCAATTTCTATAGTTACTAATTGATTATAATTACTAATTGTTTTTTTTTTCCTCAATGAAATTGGAATGTCACTTTAACACTGCTTAATTGCTCATGCTCTGTAAAATATAGGTCAAATTGCACATGAAGTAACTTTTAAACAGGAACAGTTTTGTTACCGTATTTTTGGACCATAAGACACTCTGGATCATAAGATGCACCAGAATTTAGAGGACGGAAAACGGGGAAAAAAATACTAAACCTGATGCATCCATGGTGCAGGGTCATCTCCCCCCTCCCCAATTATTATGCCCTCCTTGTATCTCTTGTGTCCTCTTTGTATCTTTATTTTCTCCCTTGTGTCCTCCTCTTTCCCCCTTGTGTTCTCTTCTGTCTCCCTGTGTTCTCCTCTGTCTCCCTGTGTCCTCTTATGTGACTACTGTGTCCTCATATGAGCTCCTCTGTGTCCTCTTACATGCCCCTTGTGTCCTCTTACATGCCCCCTGTGTCTTCTTAAGTGCCTCTTGTGTCCTCTTACATGCCCCTTGTATCCTCTTACGTGACCCCTGTGTCCTCATATGTGCCCCCCTGTGTCCTCATATGTGCCCTTCTGTGTCCTCTCATTTGCTCATGTGTCCTCTTATGTGCCCCTCTGTGTCCTCATATGTGCCCGTGTGTGGCACCTAGCATTCGGCCCGTAAGACACAGTGGCTTTTTCCCACCATGTTTGAAGAGAAAAAGTGCATCTTATGGTCTGAAAAATACGGTATATCACAGAACAGGTCTATGTTTTTTCTTTTGGGAAATAAACCCTTGTGGAACTCATCTGAGTTGCACAAGGATTTCTTTCCCTAAAGAAAAGCATAAGCCCGTTCTGTGATATACCGTATTTTTACTAGGTATTTAAATAACAAAAAACAGCAGTGCCTTGTCCCCTTAAAGTTTCTGCACCCTTCAGCAGAGATAGTATGGCTCTAACTTCGGGTGGCAATGTGCTCACACCCTCGGTTCTAGAGCCATATTTACACCATCTGTAGGCACAGGGGCCCTCTAGACCATGTTTTGAGGTATTTATAGAGAAGGAATCTGAGGCAGCCTGTTAGTTGGGCTGAAGAACTTAAAGTGGATAGACCTCCCCCAGAGACTTTTCTTGCAAGATGGAAGACTGTAAATAACACAAAGTAAATCCATAAATAAAAAAGACTGTAGTCATACTGTTATTTAGGCTGTTGATTAAAATAGGGATACTGGAGAAGAACCTTGCCGACTTCAGAACAAATTTTACTACCCCTGTGTGCTCATATTGACTCCTAACTGGGAGATCCCTACACCCATTAGCAATAGTGGGAATTGCGATCTGATTGTTTTGAACTCTGGGAAATCAGATTGCACTACAAACCCTTTCTCCTATGAAAGAACAGAGGAACCAAGCAGCTCAGGGTGATCCAAACTACTAGGAATTTATAGGGGGATAAAAGGAACCAAAAAGCCCTCCTACTAAAAAAGCAAAGCTTGGTGTAATTTGTCTTCTTAAAACAGAAGGAAATTTGCAATAAGTCAGTTATAAGTGAACATTTGTGGTTACCCACAATGCACTACCACTGAATATGCAAATTATCCCTTTTCGCCCTTGTTAAGCCAAGCAAGCATCAAGGAACATCCCATCAGGTGGGGGGAGTTGCCCAAAGAGCCCATGTGCCCTTCAGTGGAGGAAATGGAACACTGTGGTTTGCAAGTCATGTCTGCTCTGCTGGCAGGCACAGAACTCAAAGTGTGAGGGGGTAGGCTATTGTTTCCGCTTTCCACAGAGATGAATTGCACCATGTAAAACTTCTTCAGCTACAGCCACTGAGCAAGTTGCCTCCGACAGCTACAATATATAGCTAGTGGTGCTTAGAATGCTCCAGAACACCTTTTTTTATTTGATGTTTAGTAAGCGGCCATAGCCGCTGGTAGTATGTACACCGTGTACCACAACAAGCCCAGTTGTGTGGAATATGTAATAATTTGCACAATGTTTTGAGCATGACACCTAAGGCATTTTTTGCAATCTTGATTTTACTACCTTGAGATTGAATTTAAAACTGTCATCCAGTGTCAATGTCAGATTCTGCTTGGTTAGACTGAACAGCAGTAAATGAGCCACCCAAATTCCTTTACGCTACCGTCTGCCACTGGAGGTTGGGAGGGATTACCATTACATGATAAACAGCATATTCAGTTTTACCTGCTCAGCATGTATCAACAGCATTTTCCCCTCCCATGCTCTTCTAACATTTTCCCCTCCCATGCTCTTCTAACATCTTTTTTTTTTTTTTTTTTAAAGGTTAATTAAGAACAGTGAGAAATAGTTTTCTAATTGGTAGCAGCCTACAGGACAGTGAGACTAGCATTATATTATCACTATTATAATCCTACTGGAAGCACTTGAAAGAGGTCAAATACATTATTATACACTGATGCATTATTATACACTGTAGTTGCAGTGCAGGTCACAAAGAGATTCTCTCAACAGAAGAAGGTGGTCTTAGATAGCTCTGTGCTGAGAAAGCAACCCCCACTCTATTTCTCGGAACATAGTGGCATAGGGGTGTATTCAATAACCTTTGAAAAAGTTTTGACAATTTTATCAGTATAATCCCGACAGTAAAGTAGAGCATGGTTACCTAGGTGATGCCTACGCTACCAAGGCAACAAAGGACTGTGGAATCTTGCTTTGTGTTGACTCAGAAAAAGCAATCTAAAAAAAATTGCCATTAATCCTTTTAATATATAGAGCCCAATTGAAAGCATTGCTTTTCCTCTCAACAAAAATTAAGTATAATAGTTATAATAGTTGTGTATATAAAAAAGCTTTGGGTAAAGTTGGGCTTTCACGCATATGAATTGTGATCTTGTGTGCTGCAGTACAACACACCACATTTATCCAGGCAGCAGAAAACATTGAAATTCATCATGGGGAATCCCCTAGCCACTGTTCCACAATTCCTTCAGTGTTTTTGTAGTAGTTGTATGAGATCAGTTTTTCTGGCTTTTTTTTTTGTTTTTTTGGTACTTTTCCGTTAGCCGGGCGCAACTGAGCTAAGTAATGTAACCAATTTTATGTTTTTTACTGGCCTTCTCGCTGCGGCCAAATGTATCAAAGGTGAGTTAATTGAATTAAATTAAGACGGCGGCAATGTAATAGATGAAGCCGCCGGCTTCGGCTCTACCTCCTCTCCTCCCCCTGCCACTGTCCTATAGAACACTGGCAGCCGGGGGACATGCGTGTCCCTGAGAGTCATTCATTGCAAGAAACAAGCAGAGCTGGGAGGATGCAGACATTGCTTCTGCCAGCACCCGCTCTGCAAGAACGAAAGGCAGGATTCCCTGCCACGACCAACGACTCTGGAGGGACACGCATGTCCCCCGGCTGCCAGTATTGTATAGGAGAGAGGCAAGGAGGAGGAGAGCGAGAGCCGAAGCCGGCGGCTTCATCTATTACATTGCCAACGGCTTAATTTAATTCAATTAACTCACTTTTGATACATTTGGCCGCAGTGAGATGGCCAGTAAAAAACATAGAATTGGTTACATTACTTAGCTCAGTTGCGCCTGGCTAACGGAAAAGTACCTTTTTTTGGGAGGGGTGGTTGTTGGTTTTTTTTTGTTCTTGTTTTGTTGTTGTTTTTACTCCTCCTGAGTCTTGGTGATTCCCATGTCTAATTTCACACCTTATCACAGGCACATGTCCAGTCATATGACAGCCACTTCATTTCTTTGGTAGATAAACTTCTGTATAACTCAACTTTAGCTTTGTAGCTAGAATGCAAATCTTAATAGGAAATCCAGGCAACATCAGTTACCCTCCGGGACTCAGTGTAGCCTTATTGCATGAAACTAACAACAACAGTGCTATGCTGGTTTTATCATCACTTTGTCCTACAGTGATTTACCAAAGGGTCATTTCAAAGCTTATCTACAAATTTAAAAAATCTACACAGTGAGATAAGGGCACATAAATGCAGCCCTGTATTGCACACAACAGGTTTTGTTTTGTTTTTATAGTGGGATGTATAGCCCCCTTCTCTTTCCAAGCAACTTGCACTGTGTTTTGGTGTGTTCGCCATCTAGTTTTATTAAATTGAACCTTCAGACTAAAAATCTACTCAGCAGCACTGAAGAGGCTTGGCGTTTCGTTAACAATTTCACAGGATCAGAACTTTGTTTTTCTTACCCAAGCCTCATTTTTAGCTGCACAGAAGAAAAGTGCCTGGGCACTTTCCCCCTGATGCTGTGCAAAGCATGATGGGATTTCTGATGTTGTTCTCCTTTTGCTGTTTTGGCGCTAATTTGTTTTGTTTTTTTTTATTTTGAATTTGAGATTTAAAGCCTAGTGCGCACAGCTGGGAGGGGGGATCAGGACACAGGACAGTTGGAACTGTGTCTCACGCTCTCTGTAACCTCATTTCAACAAAAAAGATGGCTGCCCCATGAAAAAGATGGCTGCCCCCATGAAATCACAAACAATTGCCTGTTCGTTTAAAACAGGGTGGCTAAGACATTATATTACCTATCTATTTTAATTAACATAACTAATGTAACTTAATGACAGTATGTTTGTTTAGGCTGAAGTTCCCCTTTAAACACCAGCTAGGATGGTCAAAACTGGATACCTGTGACATTTAAAAGTGTCCCTATAGGGTTCTCACCTTGAGCAAGATAGCCTCTGGCTCCTAAAGAGGCTTCCCCAACCTCCTCCGCAGTCTCATTCCAGCAGTGGGGCCCCCCGAAAATCCACTTGTTTGTTGGCGCCTGCATAGTAGCATGGACCTGATTCAGCCCGGCTATTGGTGAAGAAAGCCGAGCGGGACGGAGCAAGCGCACATGCACATAAATTCCACCCTTCAGGGGTTCTAGTGCTGGAACAAAACTGCAGGAGGATGGAGAAGCCTCACAAACCTGACCCTAAGATAGTCAAAAGTGGCTAGGAAGGAAATAAGGCTGCACAATTTGTGGTGGTGAGCAATTAAGGGTAGAGGGGTTGAAATGGCATTAACCATGCATTTTTTCCTTTCCTAGTTATTTAAGTAATAATTAAAAGCAACCTTTGACTTAAGAAATATATCAAATAAATATTACATTTGGCTGTGTGTTTCTCCTCCCTTTAGCCACCCATTAGCGCACCATTGTCGGTATGTAATACAAGTTGTGCTCCTTTGAGGCTGCTTTTATACATGCACGATACGATGATCCCATGGCAGGGGAGCCTACCACGGGATCACCGCACTGCACAAAACCATACTTCATATTATGACCCTGCTGCAGAGTGCAATGACAGTCATATGCTTAGGCCCTCTTTTCTTCTTCCCCCACCCAGTGACATACTTCCCGCTGGACAGGAAGTATGTCACCAAGATTCCTGTCAGTCCACACATGCACGCTGTGTCACACCACGCTCTGTTGTTTCCACTTACTGCAGCGCCATAGACTTGTATTACTGCATAATCTCTGCAGTAGGCGCAGATCATGCGAGAACGCATGGATGACTTTGTGACTGGATTACTTCGATTTGACTATTTCCGGCACAGCGCGATGCATCGCGTGAGTATGAAATTCTCCATAGACTTTCATTGCACTTGCGATGGGGAGCTTACCGCTTGCTGATGGAACGCGGTATATGTGAAAGGGTCCTGAATGTTGTCTGCGCAAGAATTGATTGAAACAGGAAAAGGTGAACTTGATGAGTGTCATATCAGTCTCTACAAAATGATTTAGCGCAAATACCTTTTGTTTTAAGAAGGCAAAATTACATTAATCTCTGCAATCTAAATGGCATTTGCCATTCAGTGCTTAGTGCTTAGTTACGGCAATCACATGTTCATGAAGAGACTGTGTTATAAATCTGTACTCTCCTCAGAACTCTAATGCAAGGGAAGAAGAGACTGCTGCATTTTTTTCTCTATGGAAATTCTCTATTGAAAATAAAAAAGAAACCCTTTATTAACAATGCATTAAAAAATAATAATGAAGTGAAAAAATCAATAGCAGAATGATAACACTTAAAAGACTAATAATTTAATAATTAATAGTCAATTGATATGGTAGTAAACATCATAAATATTGTAACAGCCATTATCATATGTTTTGTTTTGTTAAAAGTATGCTTTTGAAAGTTGTTTTTTTTTTTTTTTTTTATGTATGGGGTGAAATTTTAGAACCAACAGAACACTCTCTGTGTCCTTAAAGAACATGGTAATATGATTGTGTCTGCTGCGTAAGCTGTATCACAGTTATGATCCAAGAAAAATCACACTACAACTAAAAGCAAAAAAAAAAAAAAGTAAGCCATTCATTCATTGTGAAAAATGCGTAATAGCACAGACAATCTGGAAGGGGAGCAATTTTTTGTATGTCACTGTGCAAAAGACAATATAATGAAGTAAGTGAAATAGACAAAACAACTTCTTTTTTCTGACTCGTTTGCAATTTTGACAAAAACTATTTAAATGTATTTTGCTCTTTGATATAACCCAAATTCTTTGTGAAAATGGGAAGCAGTTTTGCTAAAAGGAAGACAAATGGAGTAGATTACTTGCTTACAGACTCATGCTGACAATGAAAGTAAGACTCTCTCACTAAGGACAAATCATTAAACGCTTGTGTTGAAATACAGGGAAATCAATAAAACCTCTTGAATTAAACTGGGAAAAATTGGTCTTCAGAAGCTCTCTAGAGCTGTCATGATTCTTTATGCAAGAGACGCAGCAAAATTAACTCAATAATTTCATCAATATGGTATACAGCAACAATCAGAATTTTCATAAAAGGTCAACGTCTGCTTTTTATAGCAACCCTGCAGATTTGCATCAACTGCTTTGCGGCAGTCATCTTGGCGTTTAGAACTTATAGGTCTGAACCCATATTTATATCACAGGGATATTTTCAGCAAGGTAGGCATATAATATAAATATTGCATAGGAAATGTATTCCTTTGTTATACTTTGATTGCAATCAGAAGTGCTTCATACAAGCTTTTGCTGAAAGTTACTGGTGAAATCAGAATACAAAAGCGATGGTTAACTTTTTTATTCGTCGGAATAAATATGTATGAGGACATTTAGTGTTGTCATGGAGATGTGATTGAGGCGTCCATTGAAATAAATGCAGTGCTTTGAATTTAAGAAACGTTGTGGGTTTGTTAAAAATGTCAAGCCATTTTCAAGTGTATGCTAAATAAAAGGTTTTCATACTGTCATCAGAAGTGCTGTACCCAGCCATCTATTACAAAAAATGTCATATGCCGGTTATGTTTCCGACCTATTGAGACTACCTGCAATGTGCAATAAAGTTAGGCATTGTTTACTTGTATGCTTTACTCTGTTTTGTTGCGTGATTCTAAATATTGGCTTAATTATACTTCAGCCTTTTCAGAAATTATTATGGATTTCTTGTTTTTCCTGTTAGCGGCAGACACACAAGTTCAGCCTCAGCTGTTTCCAGCATTTATACTGCCTAAGGCAAAGTGGGAATGTGTCCTTACACTAAATCCATGGCTTTGTGGCACACGGTCATAGGAAGAAATGGAGCTGAAGTGGTACTGGGCCTTTACTGAATAACTAGATTACAACTGGAAAGCAATTTCAGGTTTTCAGGAGAGTTCAGGTTTCTTTGTTAGACATGGCATTAACGCTATAATTGAGGATACATAAGACATTTCCTTGTGCTTATCTCTTCTTGAAAATAAACCCACGAGTTTCAGCTCTAAAGGATCTGCCAGAGCCCTACAAAGACACAGACTCCATGCCATTTTTTTTTCTAAATTTACTTCTGCTTCAATGTAACCCTGTATTAAACCTGACACAGGGGTGACTAAGGTTCTGTTGTCATTGGCATGGAGGGTGCACCTAGTCCAGCAATGCTGCTGGCTGACAGTATGGAGCAGTGCAACGTTATTCAATTAAAGTGGAAGGCTGCCAATCTCCACCACTCGAATATGTATCTGAACACATGTTATTTATGGCAGTGTGAACAGCACTTGTGCAAATGAGGGAGAGCTTGTGCAGCAGCTAGGCACATGGGGTGCAGAGCAGTGGGCACTGCCTCCCACTTGGCCGGGACTCCGCATTCTGGCTATCCCAGACAAGGGGTTAAAGAAGCTTGGGAGGGGGGGCCCCACGTCACTTTATTTAATTTCCCACACTTTGAACATAAAAAAGTTTTAAAAAATAGAAAAAGTTGCCAGGTATCTTTATACAGCCATACTGTGGCTGTATAGCGATTGGTGGCCAAAGCGTTGCAACTTCGGAGGGATTTCCAGGGGACCCCCTGGAAACCCCGTCATGAAATTCATTGCACTTTCTTTTGATATATGTAAATCTACACTACCATTAGGTTTGCTACATTAACTGTCATTTGCCGCATTTAAATGTATACTTTTTTTCTATGGAAACTGTAAAATCAATTTTCTCAAAAACTATAAAGTCTTTTTGAAAAATGTTCCTCTTGTTCCCATCATTGTACTTAACATACCCTGCAAATGTAGTGTTTCTGGCATGTAACGGGGCTTTGCTATTAGCTGCTAAAGTCATAGGGAAATCACAAATTCCGACATGTGATTCTGGATTCAATGCGGAATTTTGACTCAAAACCGCATTCTAATCGTTATCACGATCATGACCAATTCAGAAGTGGGCACAGTCGTGATTGTAATCGGGGTATCCGAGCAACACTGCTCTAGGGAAGTAAGTAAAGCTGGTTACATTGGAGTCTTACCAGTGGCGTAAGTAAGGAACTTGGGGCCCCATTACAATCTTTACATGAGACTCCAAGCACTCTATTGAGGTGAAGCCCCAAAACCTACCATGAAAAGCTGCAGTGGCAGAGGGGTGTAATGAGAAGTAAGCAAACAGTTTGTTAAGGATTACCACTATACAATGCACATATGGGGCTTGATTCACAAAGTCGTGATAAATTATATTATGGGCGTGATTTGCTTAGTGCGCGGGTTAGCGCGCGTACATGTTTGCGTGCATAATAATAAAGATTTGCGCGCATTAACTTACCCGTTTAGGCATTAAAATATGAGTTAGCATGTGAATGGGGAAGGTTAATGCAAGCAAACCTTTACTTTTATGCAAGCAAACCTATACGTGCGCCAACCCGTGCGCTAAGTATATGACGGCCGTGATATCATTTATCACGGTTTTGTGAATCAAGCCTCTAAAGGTGTTCATTACCAGCATGCAAAGCTGATAAGATGGATAAAGGATGGCCCCTGTAGTCCAGGACCCCCTGAGCAGTCACACTGTCTGCATCCCTTATTGCTACACCACTGAGTCTTACCAATGTTGCCTCAGTTTTAGCACATATTTGCTCTAAAGCAGAAACTTTCTGTTGGCAGTGGGGACCAGGAGCTCTGAATGTATAGAAGAAGAAACCCTGGCACTGGGAAATGGTCACCTTGGAAACTACATGTGCATTCCTCAGTATTTATCAGTCACCACCCAATCAAGCTTTTGCAACCTTAAATTCATGCATACACATGCTAATGAGCAAAAATGACTGACATTTAACACACACTTAAGAAGGTGGTGTAAAACTCTAGGTGAGATATACCAAATCATATTCAAATTGTATCTGGATCTGTAATGTACCGTTATATTGGAGCAATTACTTTTCTCCACTATCTCTAGAATCTCTTAAGGCCTCTTTCACAGTGGGACGTTATGTTTCATGCAACATTAAAGTCGCACAACATGCCCCTAACGCAGCGCATGTAGGTTATGAAATCGGACGTTATTTTGCTCTGCTTTATGTGTCTCTTGGTGCGCCGTTTTCGTTGCATACTGATGGAAGAAAACGGCGCATGCGTTACATTTCCCCCCAAAAAAACATTACTGAGCATGTGCAACACACATAACGCAGCAAATTTCTTGGTAAACGCACAGCATGTTGCACCATCTAAATATTGCTACACGTTACACACAACGCAACGTGTGCAATGTGAATGTCGCACAGACTTTGTATTGCTGTGCGTTAGTCTGCATTATAATTTTTTATATTGTGCGACTTTAGAAGCTATACACACCCCCTCCAGGCCCCCTGCAGGCTCTGTATGACTCACACACTCTGCTTATGTGAGCCTATCACAAGCTGGTTAGTTTGTTTGTAAACACAGCCAAAAACTGGTAATTACAAGCCAGGTTTGCAGCAGAGAGTGGCAGAAACAGCACAGAGGGGCCCAGGAGAACATAATAAATAGAATGGTATGCTTTTTGCTGTAACAATTTTAGAGTACAGATTCTCTTTAAGCAAATAAGATATGTCTTGACATGCACACGATCATACACACCGTACGACAAAACAAGCAACTTCCTTAACCACTTGAGGACCACAGTGGTAAACCCCCCTAAAGACCAGGCTGTTTTTTTTTTTCATAATTGGTCACTGCAGCTTTAAGGCCAAGCTGCAGGGATGCACAACACAGCACAGGTGTGATTCTCCCCACCAACAGAGCTCTCTGTTGGTGGGGTCTGATCGCCCCCCAGTTGTTTGTTTTTTTGTAAATATTTATTGTAATCATTTTTAATAAATACATCTATTTTTTCTATTTTTCTCTTTTTTCCCACTATCCCGCACACCCGCTGCCAGCCAATCACGGCGATTGGCTGTCATAGGCTTCTGCCTATGAGAGCCGATCGCTCTCTTGTCCCCCACTACAGCGCTGCTGCTGATTGCAGCACTGTACTCTGTAAATAGACGACGATCACGCCGTCTAACAGTCTATTGCTGCTCGGAGACTGAAGGTGGGGTGGAGCTCCGCCCCCAAGAAGGAAATGCGCACAGTGGAAATGCGCACGCACCCTGCGCGCGATCTCCTTCAGTAGCCGGCTCCAGGACCTGACGCCGATTGGCGTTAGGCAGTCCTGGGGCTGCCGACACGGCCCCTCCCATTGGCACGGAGGGAGCGGTCTTAGAGTAGTTAAAAGACGTGTGTTTACCATATCGTTAAAGCTCCACAGCGACATCTCTTCACCATAGTCGATTATAGTACATAATATCATAATCTAGATTTGTGTACACATTAACAGTTTGCAGACGTCTTCTCACCATCTTTTCCAAAATCAATCCCACAGCCGGAATGATTTAACCTCTCCTTATCTGGCATTTGCCGTTTCTTATCTGTCGTTCTCGCTCAGTCGCCCGCACGTCTACACGTGAAGACTGTTGTTCAATTTTCCCAAAACATTTGATTTTTGCTCACTGTATAAGACGGCAGTTGAGCGTGTGTATGGGGCTTAAGGTGTTGAGGAAACGTGATAAAAAAGTGGTGAGAACATATTTCAGACAGGTACCAACATACACTGCAGGCAGTTTACTATCAGTAGAATCACAGAGCAACAGCATAGACTTTACATACTGTACAAATAAACAGTATCACCCTAAGTGGAAATAAAATGGTAAGTAGCAGGTGTTTTAATGCCTTACCCCACTTGATTGTGATCAGATCTCAGCAGAAATGTGTTTTTTTCCTATTTTAATGGGACCATTGCTAGCTCTGTACTGATTGGTCTAGTACAAAGCTATGTGGTTGTCAGTCTCCTGACACATCTGCCTGCACTGGACTGATGAGCAGTGCCATTTCCTGACTGAGTTTTAATAAATAACTGTTAATAAATAACTGAATACCAGGTTTATTTTTTACTAAAGGACAACTGAAGTGAGAGGTATATGGAAGCTGCCATATTTATTTCCTGTTAAAGAAAACCTGTACTGAAAATTAAAAGTCAAAATAACCACACACAAGTCATACTTACCTGCTGTGTAGTCTTCTCATCAATCTCTTTCTCCTCTCCTGTGTCCTGTTTGTCCACTGTGATTAATGGAATTCTCCATCCTCCATTTTGAAAATGCCCATTACCCCATAACAGCTTCCTGGTCAGCACACAGTTAAACTGTAACATCGCCCACTTGAGCCATAGGGAAACATGGACACATCAGTTCTTCTCTCAGCTGTAACTGACAGCAACTGATATATAACTGACAGCAACTGATATATTTCAGTTCTGACAAAATGTTGTCAGAACTAGAAGGGATCATTGTCAGAAGAAAATGGTGAGCTTCTGAGAGGAACTGATGGCAAGGTAACTATGTAATGTTCATTTGAAGTTACCTCATGTGTTAATTTTAAATAATTTTACTCAGTACAGGTTCTCTTTAAGCAATACCAGTTGCCAGGCCATCCTGCTGACCCTCTGCCTCTAATACTTTTATCCACAGACCTTGAACAAGCATGCAGCAGAGCATGTGTTTTTGATGTTACAGTATTGTCAGGTTGTAACGATCGGTGTCAGCACACAGAGAGAATCTGATTATTGGTGATCTGCAGTATCACCAAGAATACAGATATATACCTGATTATTGATGATCTGCAGAATCACCAATAATACAGATATAGAACTAACCTCTGGACACCTGTATGTATCGTGAGTGTTTGGTGCAACAGTACTGTATATTCCTGCGTATAAGACTACTTTTTAACCCTTGAAAATCTTCTGAAAAGTTGGGGGTCGTCTTATACACCGGGTGTCATTGATTCCGGGTGATACGTCCTATCCTGTTACCGACTCTCAGATCTCCCTGCTGAGGGAGCGCAATCTATTCTTCCATACCGCTCTGATAAACAAGTAGACAAGGAGAGCTGACCAGTCTACTTAAGGAGAGTTGACCAATGCAACAAGTCAATTGCTTATATACTGTTATATACCGGGTAACACATACAGTACAGCACCAGTATCTGTTCAACCAGCACCAGTACATGATTTTTTTTCTTTTTCTTTTCATTTGGTTTGCGTTGGAAGAGGGGTAGTCTTATACGGCAAGTATATCCCAAACTCTATATTTTAACTGGAAAAGTTGGGGGTCGTCTTATACGCCCAGTCGTCTTATACGCCGGAATATACGGGTATTTACTTTGAGCAATCCACCTGATGAGCAGGTGATCCTTGGCAGTGTGGGCAACACTGCTCTTTAGAGAAGCACGAGAACCTTCCAGCAGCCTGAGATCTTCCAAAGGGTGGAGTCCCAGGCTGAAGGTAGGAAGGACCAGTGAGTGAGTGACACCTGAAGGTGGATGTCACTAACTGATCTGGAGACTATCTCCTAAAGGAGAGAGATAGCTCTCGAGGTTGGGCAAGCCAGGTCGGCAACACACAGACAGACAAAGTACAAAGACAGAAGGCTGATTCGGTATCCAAGGCAGGCAGGGTTGGCAACAGAAGATCAGATATGCGTGGTACCAAATCAGCGAGCGGAGAGGTAGTCAGGAAAGCAATAGGTCATAACAGATATCAAACAATGCCTAGTCTTGGGTGTGAGGTCCGTGGTCTCTACACCCTGGAACTAGTCTGATGTATAACAGAATGATACACAAGTTCCCTAATCTTGGGTGTGAGGTCCATGGTCTCTACACCCTGGAACTAGTCTGATGTATAACAGAATGATACACAAGTTCCCTAATCTTGGGTGTGAGGTCCGTGGTCTCTACACCCTGGAACTAGCCTGAAGTATAACAGAATGATACACAAGTTCTCTAATCTTGGGTGTGAGGTCCGTGGTCTCTACACCCTGGAACTAGTCTGAAGTATAACACAATTATAACACAGTAGTAATCTGGCTCAGTGTGAATTCCCAGGTCCTCCTGGTTCAAACACACTGTTGGAACTGACTAAGGTCTGAGTGCTTTCACATAGTGTTCGCAACGGCAGACAACTTGTGACTGTCCAGCAGTAAGTATATATAGAGTAGCGCTCTCTGGCACCACCCCTAAGTGATAGACCAATAGCCACTTGCTCTGAGGTCAGCTGACCAGCCTGGTCAGCTGATCCCCCCCTTGGCCGTCATACAAGTTCTGCCTCTCAGCGCGCGTGCGCGCGTATTCCTGAATCTGTGTGAACTAACAGACCCAGCCACACCAGACGCATGCTGCTGCGTACAAACCGCCGCACTGGACGCGGAACCAGCCGCCTTGCTATCAGTACACGCGGCGGCTTTTCCGCGTTCTCTCACAGTACCAGACACATGCTTCTATGTGCAAAACGCCGTGCTGGACGCGGAATTAGCCGCCTTGCTGTCAGCACACACGGCGGATTTTCCGCGTTCTCTCACACAGATCTCACAAGATTAGCTGTATGCTTGTTTCTGTCAGGTGACTGGTATTGTTTAAAAGGACTTAAATATGGAAGCCTCCATATTACTCTCATTACACTTGTCCTTTAATTTATATTTGGTTTAATGAGTTTATCAAAATGAAAAGCAGTGAGGAGCTAACTGAATAAATGTAGATTGTGCAGCGATCAGTTACTTAGTACATGAGGCCCAAAATAGTCAACATAGTCAAATAGTCAACAAGTAATAGCAAACTGAACAGTTTTATGAAAGTCTGCCTTCTATTTGGATACAATATAATACAGGCGTAACTAATGCATCTCCCTTGCTACTTCAGCAAATAAATGTCACATAACAAACATGGTGGGAAACACTTCCCTACTAGTCTCCATAGTGGTGATGTATGCTTCTACATGCAATATAGGGGGCAAAACATTGCTTTTCGGTTAAGCTAGTAGATCGCATTTGTTCTGCTGGCAAAATAATCCCAGGGTCACACGAAGTCCAATGAAGCAGACAAATGGCCAGTATGACAGATTTCATCTTTTGACTGATAACAGGAGATGAGAGAGGCTTACCACTTTTAGTCATGTCTATCACATTGTCTATGGACCCGAGATATAAAGTGTCAATGAAATGCTTATCCAGCCTTTCACCACAGAAACTTTGATCCATTTTTAAGGGATTAAAGCTTCTTTGGCAAAACGTACATCTCTGTGCAATGAAGTGTTTTCACTATCCTTGCCGACAGTTAATAATAGATCATCTCCTGATGGTTCTATATGATGCTTGGAGCTCAGCTCACAATATTCTTTGCTATTAAAGAGGACTTCTGTGCTCCTAGAAAATCCCTCGCACATTCCTGACTCTCTCCTATTTAGGCTTAGTTTAACAAATAAAGCCTGCAGGTACTGTTAAGATATCCTGTTAGCATCATCATTCTAGCTACACTGAAAACAACTGTTAACTGCTATTGCCCAAATAACAATGCCGAATCAAAATGACTGGTGCCAGTTTCTAGCTGCTCTGGTCAATGCATGGCAAAGGAAAGAGTAGTATTCCGGTAACTCACTACTGTTGTCATCCCAATACAATAAGGGCCTGAGTCCACTGATGCAGTTGTGTCTGCTTTTCAGTTACACATCAATGTTGCAGATGCAGAAAAATGGATAGAAGCGGATAAAACTGCATTAGTAGGCTCAGGCCCTAAGTGCAGCCAAAGTCATGTTTCAGCAGCCTCTGCAGAGACGTACAAGCCGTAATGGATGAACAAAGGTATAACACTATCCCCACACATACAGCGCATAGGTAGTGTCTTGTATACATGTTATTTAAAGTTCCTCTTTAGGTTTGTACTCTGCAGGTGATGTACCCAGTCATGGTCTTCAATTGTTCTCCCTGTCATTTCCCATGTTACCAGTTCATTTTAGATATTGCATAATAGCATAAACACTGTGCATGGACCTGTGACACATATTGGGTAAGAAACAAATGAAACAAAACACAGGTTTAGGACAGACCACATGACACACAGAACACAGAATAAATAACAAAAACGATAGGAGATGGTAGCAGAAAATGACCAGTAATGATGAATGAGACTTGATTGTATATATCTGTATGTTGTATATGTTTGTATATATCTTCTGTGTATTGCCTTGTAAATAGTTTGATATTATTTGGTTGTATGTGTGTACACAGCATGTGCTGGTTTGTTGGTAATCTCTGTTGTTGTCTCTGTATATAGTGTGTTGTGCATATGGTTACGTTTAATTTGCATTATTATTTTGTATGAAAAATTTGGTTTGCAATAACCACTATTGCATCATATTTTGGTTCCAGTCCCAGTGTTTCTGCAAACTTTGGTAATTTCCTGGTTTCCTTTCCAGTAACATAGTGTTTACTATATCCTGAAATATTGTTACAAAAATGTCTGTATTAGTGTCGTCTCCCCTACTGCCTGTTTTTATTCCTCTAATTTTGTATCCGCTTTTTTGGAGCAAAGCCACAGCATAGACTCAACTCAGAATCGTACATTTAATGAAGGCCGGTGGTAATTTGAGCGCCAGATGTATCCGATAGTAGAACATCAGTAATGTTACCTATAATTTACTTTCACCTGTCCTAACTTCTCATATTACCACCCCAGGTATGCCTTACACCAACTCCACCAACTCCTGCTACCAACGTCTAACCCCCCCACATACACCTATGCCTAACACTACTGTCCTCCTAGCTACAGTTGCTATACTGACTCCTTACCACTAACTGTAAGAGCTTGTTTCCACTAGGGGTGATTCATAACAATTCCCACACATATATTAACACAGGCAATCACAGCCTATTGAACAGCGGCCTATGCCAACACCAAAATTATCAGGCGCGCCATGGCAACCAAATTAACTGATCCACCATAGTGTTCACTCTTGTCTACACAACACTCTCTATTGCTTATCATTTTTATGCATTTGTTTATGCAGGGTAGGCCCTTACATGGGGGATGAGGTGAGGTGGAAACCTTTGGCACTGACACACGGGGGCCGCTATTTTCAACATTCATTGGCCTTAACATACCCAATAGCCAACAGTTCAATATCAGTTAACATAACTGAATGGTGCTGAATTTTTTTTTTTGTGGTACGGCTATGTTAGGTATAGCCTGAATGGCAGCAGCTTATGTGGTTAACTGAGCAGTACTGTGCATGTACATGTACTCTAACATTTCTAAACACTGCAGAATGGCTGATCAAAACATATCCTATCTATTCCTCTCTATCTATTTCTGTTCTAGAAATGGATGAGCACATCACTGCAGCCCTGCAAGATAGAGGCCAGTTAGATAGAGGCAGCTGTAGTCAGGTGTGCAGAAGGTATTTGTAATCAGTTACTCTGAAGCAGAGCATCCTAGGTTCCTGATGATTCATAAATACAGACATACAAGTTTATTTTGGTTATGTCAACATAGCTGATTGACTAGCCCAAGCCTGGTACTTCAAAATGTAACAAAATCCGACTGAAGTCTCACATATGAAGAAATATATTTTGTTTTGTTTTGAGCACATAAAACTGACAACTTGCAAATAGCTTATGTTTTAAGACGCTACTGTTGTACTTTGCAAAATATCAGAAATGTTCTTAAATCATACCTGCATTTATTAAATATGCCAGTACAGTATCTTTACCAGCTATTTAGCTGCTACACAATACAGCCATTGCCGGCAGCATGGCATTGGCCACATATTACTTTGTGAGTTCCCAAACTGATGTGCATAGCGCATGTCCAGTATTTGTACAGTAAATACTTGATTACCATTTTTATATAGTAAATCAGCCTCTGTAATCTTGAGTATTTGTTAGTGCTGTACATTCATATGCAAATGTCGTAAAAATTTGGCATAATTTTAAAATGGTGCTTTCTATTAAGCTAGCTTCCCACCCCCACACCAAACCTCCACCAGCACCATACCTCACAACTTTTTGAGATGAGAAAGAGGGGCACTTAAGCCACACCCCTGCCACACCCCTAATCACGCACCCGTCACACCCCTAGTCACGCATACGATAAAGATTTCATACAAAAAATATGTTGTTTTATAATTCAAACCACACTGGTCTTTTCCATCCTGGTTCATTTTCCTTTATTTTAACATTTTAAAATTAAGTAATATATCAATTTAAAGGATGGGAATAAAGTTTAAGAGTCAATCAAACACATTCTTTAGTAGAGAAATATATATATTTACATAGAAAGAGGGACAAAGTCCTGAAAGAGGGACAAATGAGGAGGAACAAGGGACAGAGGGACAGGGCTCCCAAAGAGGGACTGTCCCTCCGAAAGAGGGACAGTTGGGAGCTATGCAACACCAACACCCTACTTGCACCACCAAAAGCCTGCAAGTAGTGATAATTAGCTAAGAGCATGTGTCTTATATCTTTACTATGCCACTGCTCTCTTCAGTTGCTCTGTAGTTATACACTGTAGAGATGTACTCCATTTTTTCGAATGAATACAGAAGCCATCTACTGTCTACAGTTCAGCAGCATCTATGGGCCAAAGAGAACAAACTCCATATCAGCATGGAAACCAAATAAGTAGGCACATTCTGGTGTGCATCAGTTGACTAATAGGTGCTCATGGAGGAGGGTATATGCTTAGCAGTACATTTATCCTTCTAGAGATTAGATTAGTGACATGTACATTTGAATCGATGCTACAGAAATGGTATTCAGAGAAGCAAATTCATCTCTGTACCAAATGCACTCTTAATTGTAGTAATGCTCTATTACTGTCAAAATGTCTTTTACACAATATACCCAATAAATGTACAATAGCGGCATCTGTACATTTTTTTTTATGAACAGAACAGTCTTATTGAAGTGCAATTAAGGGAAATGTATCTTTTTATTGCAAAGAACAGGTTTTATTACTGATTACATAGGAAATCTGTGCCAAAGCCTGATAGATTTTCTGTTCAAGGCCTTCCAACAGCATAGTCTTAAGCATTAGGCAATGCCATAGTTTGAAGAAATAATGAATATAAAAGTTAGATGTGGGTGGATATTAGATTATACTCAGGCATGCATAGCATTGTCATACACTTTGTTATATGTATTATGTATTATGTTAATAATCTTATTTGGAGAAAAGAGATATGTTATGTGGATTTTACATCTTTGGCGGGGAATGGAAATAGGGCAGTGTGTATATTGCCTCCACAGAGAGGAGGGATATGAATGCAAAGCTAAACCTGTTATGTCACATACCTTCTCTTGTCATATGTATCACATTAAAATGAGAGAAAAAAAAGGCGAGAAAATTCAATTGGACGAAATGAGAAATACAGTTTGCATGGTGGGGGGGATGTCAAAGGCAAAGCTGGAGAAGGAAGATATTTGGAGCACTGACTTCATAGTTAAACGAAGGGGAGAAACAGATAAAAATTTCTTGAAAACTGCAGACAAAAAAAAATGAAGATAACAACGCTTTCATGCAGAATGGTGCTCGGTGCTAATTTTAATCAACATTCATTCTGTACAAGATGTTTACAGTACCACAATTATGAAAATATATCTGTAAAAGAATACTGAAAGGAAAATTCGAAAGACATATTGTAATCTTTAAGTGGATACGTTTCTTAGGGTTAGTTCCTTTGTGATTATTATTCCACAAAAAATGGATATTGTATGGAAAGGTTATCTAAAATTGTCAGCAGGCCCGATGTGTCATTGTAGGACAAAATGCGTAGGGGAGCATGGAGGTATGCTGACGACGAGCTCGAGGTGACAGCGGAAGTACGGGTTGGACTATGCGGCTTAGCCACACACAGTTCCGTGCCTGTAACTGTCCTGCTGTGGAATAAAGTTTCTTCCTACCTAATACCTGTGTATCTGAGGACACCATAGATCGCCAGAGGTCCAACATAGACTGCCAGAGGTTTAAAGGATTTTAATGATGTGCCCTGGTCAAGTGTGATCATGACATAGCGGGAGAGACAGCTTAATCCTTCCTGATTGTGGCACATCCCAGTGGAGTGCTGTAATGTTATGCTGGTGTTATGACTGGATAGTGTACTGGTGAAGGGCTCTGACACAGGAGACCAGCGTTAGAATCTCGGCTTTTCCTGTTCAGTAAGCCAGCACCTATGCAGTAAGGAGACCTTGGGAAAGATTCTGTAACACTGTTACTGCCTACAGAGTCCGCCTTAGAGGCTGCAGCTCTAGTGCTTAGAGTTCACCAGGAGAAAAGCGCAATATAAAAGTTCAGTGTCTTTTCTTGTTATAACCTTATGCAAACTGTATTGAGCACTATGTGCATGGTGTTATATTTTTAGGTGATGCTGCTGTACTTCAGTTGTGAATGTTTTTTCTGCATTGTGAGTGCAACCTGTGACTTGGATTTCCTGGTATTGAAGAAGCATGGCGACTCTGTTGTAAGCTGTGAACCTCTAAGTAACATCTCGGTAGCCCTTTCGCTATACAGCAAACAAGCACAGTGGGCTCTATTCACAAAACTTCTCATAAATGACACTTTATAAAAATAACCTTTCAGCACATGTACTAGCAAAATAATCACTCAAAGTAAGTTGTTCCTGATTAACTTCATTTCAATATTACTTTTCTTACCTTAATTATGTTAAATTTTTGCTCTTTGGGAGCTTAAAAATGCAACATAGATAAGGTGAAAACAGGTGAAAAAGCTTAGTGAATCATGCCCAATGTCCTACCTGCCGCTGATGCTGCTCACTCATCTGCCACTCATTGTTTCATTAACTGTCTCCATAAAACAGAAGAGGCTCATCAGCTATAGAGAAGCAGCATGTCAGTACAGCAATTATGAATAATACATTATGAATCAATCATTCAGAGCAACAAATATTGGCCATCTGTATGTAGCACTGCTGTATATTGAGCAGAAAAACCTTCCACTTCGGCAGTGTTATTTTTTATATCTTTTGTCACCTTGGGTCTAGTTTTCCCAAGACTTAATATTTTAGGTCTTATTATTTCATATATTTTTAGTTTCAATTGCCAATATAAATGACTATAGCATGTTCTCGGAATGCCTAACTATAGGGGTGAAAATAATGAAGGACCTCCTATGAAGCTTTCCATGATTATAGTATGTATTTAGGGCTTCCATTTTTTTTAAGGTTGAATCTGGGTCACGAATGTGAAATGGAGTTTACTTTCTGGATTGCCCCTTCTTCAGGCTCATGGCTGACAGAATATGCACTATGCCCATTAATTCACAATCTCTACACCTACAATTATACAGTATATAATGGAAAAGGTTGAATTCTGATCTTCTGAAAGGCCGCTCTATGAAAACTAACAAAATAATGTGCCCTGCTGGTCATTCATTTAAGAAGTAGAATAAAGAGTTAAAGTAAAATGTTACTCTAGGTTCCTGGTTAAAAAAATGTACGCTCTGCAGACAAGTAGTACAGTTGTCTGTTCTTGACTACATTATTTAGCAGATTTTGTCATGTTCTTCAAGTATGCTAAAAGAAAAAACATTGTTAAATGTCACGCTTACAGCTGATTTACTGTACCACTATTCTAAAAGCATGCTCCTTTATATTTTCTATTGACTATTCTTAGAATCATTGGGGTTGATTCACAAAACTTTTCTTACCGCTGTTCTATTTAAAAATGTATTTATGCCAAAGTAAGGAAAGAAACATTATACCAAAGGTAAAGGACAACAGAAATGAGAGGTATATGAAGGCTCCCATTTTTTTTAGCAATACCAGTTGCCTGGCTGTCCTGCTGATCCTCTGCCTCTAATACTTTTAGCCATAGCCCCTGAACAAGCATGCAGCAGATCAGGTGTTTTTGATATAATTTGTCAGATCTGACAAGATTATCCGCATGCTTGTTTCTGGTGTGATTCAGACCCTATTGCAGCCTAATAGACCAGCAGGACTGCCAGGCAAAAGGTATTGCTTAAGGGGGAATAAATATGGCAGCCTCCATATACCTCTCACTTCAGTTGTCCTTTACATTAACCAGGGACAATAAGTTTGCTGCTACAAATCAGTTACGCAGGGACTACACTTACAAAAAAATCAGGTGCCAGTTTGTGCAATGCGAAATCACACATAATGCTTCCCTATCAGGTGCGCACATTTTACTTACATTGAGTTTCAGATTCCATAGCCATTTCAAATGTTGTGTCTATGCTGTATAAAATTGTTCAGGGGTTGCAATTCCGGCCCCAGCATAATTCCCCAAAAATTTCTGCCGCAAATACTTTTAAATCAATGCTCAGATCTCCATTAATAGAGAGATTTGTTGCTGACTGTTGTTTATTACAGAAAATAATTTTCTGTAGAAAATTGGCTAAGAATAAGCAATTTAGCAGCAGTTTTTGCTCACTGGCCTGCAGCAACACACTGCAGCTACCTGTAACATTTAGCTAAGTAGGTGGCATTTTATACTTTAGAATGCAGGATGCAGAGATCACTAGCGAAGGTTGTAGTGATATGGGATAATTGTTACATAGCTTGCTGCAGTGATGCCCAAACAAACTGTAGTACAGATACCAATATAGTGGATAGATCTATAGCGAGTGATCAATCACACTTTGAGACTATTCAAAGCCATGTGATTGTGCCTGTGACTCAATGACGAAGATGTGGATATGTCGAAACGCGTTGTGTTGTCATTGGCACACAGAAAGCCAATGGAGGCACCTGCAGTCCATTTGCAACCTTGGACGACCACCGCTGTTGGCCACAGGGGAGGGACAGGCTGCTCAGCGAGGATGAACATTGGGGCTAGTCCCTCTGAAAGGCTCAATATACACTACTTTCTAGTAAGTGTTTTTTAACCCTTGCATGTATATGCTCAATAATTGATAACACACTACGGAGCACTCCTCTATTTGTTTCTCTTCTAGTTGCACTGCTACCCTTGAGCTGGGGCTGAGGAGCTCCTATAGTGGAGTGTGGTCTGCCTGCAACTGTCTTTGTTTGATTAGCGCAACATTTTACACCACCTTTTCTCTCCGGTTTATGATTTTAACATACTTGTGCTACTTAAGGAAGTGAAAAAACTATTAACTGTTCTTGTGTTGAGGAAAGTAAACACATTATTTCATTTTGTTAGTTGCTTTTTTCATTATAGTAAACATAAGCCTTTCCTAATGTGAATTGTGAAGAGTAGATTTTGAAGATCTACTCTTTTAATTTTATGAAATTACTTATAATATGCATTGTCTATGGCCATGACTTTAATAACTTCTGCAGAAAAAAAAACAATATTATGGATGTTAAATAAAAGGTTTGTTTCCAGAATTGGCTTGTTTGGTTCTGAAAATTCATGAACATTGGAAACTCCCTGGAGTCATGCAGCACAGTGACTTGCTAATGAATTGTCTTCTGCTCACTGATATAAATAATGTTCTACTATGACAACAATCTTTCATTACAATTCTGAATAATGAAAAAATCAAGTATGTGGAAGTTATTAGGGGTAGCATCATGCGATCAGATTGACTTTTTTTTTCTTGGTATGAAATTAAAAAGAAGTCTGCAAAGTTCAATTAGACTAAGCATTAAATCAGATTAACATTTGTAATGCCTACCTTTTAAAGTGACCCTGTGGTGGGAAGGATTATAGAGACATCCATATTTAATTCCTCATGAATGATGCAAATTGACTACCTGTCTTGCTACTGCTACCCCTATAAAATATTAAGATACTGACCCAGAAGAAGAATGCAGATTAGATGCTCTTACTAAACTCTAGCCACATGCTTGTTTTATGTGTGTGGTTCAGATACCACTGAAGCAAAACAGCCAAATGAGTATGGTAGCCTCCATATTCTACTCTCTAAAGAGTCACTTTAAACAGTTTACACAAAATGGGAGGAGGCTTCCCAATGTAGTATTCAATGGGTAAACGTGGGTAATGAAACAGTCCTACCTCAGGTAGGAGGCTTAAGGATAATTTTATTGGACACAGAAAAGGAAGAAGCGTTTTGCAAGACCTACCCACTTCCTCAGGTCTACAGTGCAGTGTCTTGTGCAGCTGCACGCACAGACTGGGAGCGCCTATCGCTATGTAGGTACTCCTAGTCCATATGTGCAGCTGCATAAGACACTGTACTGTAGACCAGAGGAGCGGGCAGGTCCTGTGAAACGTCCTTTCCTGTATCCAATAAAGTTAGTATCCTTAAACCTCCTACCTGAGGTAAGACTGTTTCATTACACAGGTTTACCAATTGCATACTACATTGGGACGCCTCCATCCATTTTGTGTAAATTGTTTAAAGTCTTAAGAGAGAGGAATATGGAGGCTACCATACTCGACAGGGTAATTTGCGTAGCTCCGTCCCCCATTCAGTGATGTTCTCTCTGCTAGACAGGAAGTTTGCCACTGTTTTTCCGACAATCTCTGCATGTGTGCTGCACCACTGCTTTTTAGATTGTTGCAGTGCCATTGTAATCACGTGCTGAGTAGTATTGGAGTCGCCTTTGCATTCTTGGAAGCGCTTTGATTGCACTGTGGGTACTGTGGCCAGTCTCATAGAGACTAATGGCCACTGCGACGTAGGAGTGTCAGGGGGAGAGTACCGCAATGTGATGTGACGTGATAGTGTGCAAGGGGCCTTACAGTAATCAGTGCATCAAAACTTTTGGCTATAATTAAACTATTTCTAATAAAAAGATTTTGGATTTCAGTATGACCAAATAAAAATCAACTTCCTATGTTTGTGACTGGAGATTTACAGTAACTTAGACATAAAAGTGGATAAACCAGAAACAAGCTTTTATGTATGCCCTATCTTTCAACTAGTTGACCGTTGGCCCTGTCCTATACTACAACGAGCAGCTGTCTTACAACATGTTTTGGGCTGTGGCACAAGGGGGCTTTGTAGCCTCACCCTGTCTTTGTGGCTTGTCACTACACCAGAGACTCATTACAGAAGCACGCTACATCCACAAAGTTGTTACATTAATGTGTTGCTTTTGTGTAGTGTTGCTTTTGTAGCATTAATTCTGCAACAGAAGAATATTTGCCTGACTACATTCGCATCCTCTTATTACAGATACTGATGATCATTTATCTGGTGAATATAGAACATAAAATCACAAACACTGGTCCACATGACAGCCCAGGGGCCCCAGGGCTGTCATGTGGACCAGTGTTTGTGATTTTAAATTTCTTTTTTGCAGCTTCTAGGATGCGGTTGACAGGTGAGTGGTTAGGGAGGGGACCGTGTGGGAGATGTGCCTACACGGGGCGTCCCTGTAAACGATGCAATTCACGATTGCGTCTAACCGAAGCCTCCCACCTGAATGCTAATTTATGTAATTCCTGCTAGAGTTGGTACAGCAGGCAAAGGGTGTATGACAGTACACCTGATTGGCTGACTGGCGTCTGCTGGCCAGATAGAGGCAGGATATTGCTCTAGCTGGAAGTTAGCAATTGTGTTTTTGTGCAGTTGAATATAGAACATAGCAAGGTAGGATGTTGGCATTACAGGTGCCACTTTGATACATATAAATGTAGCAAGCCTTTGTGTCTGAGACACAATAAGCAATGCTCTGAAAATATAAAACTACCCATAGAACTATAGCTGGAAACGGAGCATGATTGCGTCATGGAACAAAGCATCTGCAGACAAGAGCTGTTTTAAACTCCGAACAGACACAGGAGAAGTCAAATGCCTGTCATCTTGAAGACATGCAGAAGAAGCAGGGAGGATAGAGCAGCTAATAGATAAGCCAAAAACTATGTGGAGTAGCCTAAAGGTGCACAAGGCTAAGTGTGAGGGGGCCAGGAGAACCTCCTCTCATTTGAACTGCATAGGGCTATAATACAGTAAGAAGATTGCTCAGTGAGCACGGTAACAATACAGCAGCACAGATAATTCACTGGAAGAATTGTACTCTGCTTCTGTTACTGTACTTTCACTTCTCTGATAGCTGTTGGTTAAAGAGAGCCATGAAAGGTATAGCAGAGTTAAATGCATATCAAGAAAGCAGCCCACCATATAGCAAAGTCAAACTGGTAGCCATGGTTAAAGTCTTACCTTTTAAAATGACAAATGCTTAATGGATTATAGGATTTTTGGGCAACTCCCTAATTTTCTTTTTGCTTATTGTGCTGCAGAAAAGTTGGGAAAGGGATAACAAATATAGTTAACTGAAAAAGTATGTGTACCACCCCATGGGAATTCTGGACTTTTTAAAAAATATTGAGCAGATATTCCATCTTCATGACAATAAAGCTAATGGATATATGTGATCTATTATAGCAGATACCCAAGGGCGGCCCTACCATGAAGCAGACTAAATCACACGATTCAGGGCAGCAGACTGTAGGGGGCAACATCAGCTCTACACTCTGATCTTTTTCAGTCTACCCTTCTGCTCCGCTGCTTCTGCCTGACTCACAGAGCACAGAGCTTGCATGATGTGAGTCTGTGTGTGCTGACACACCCCTTAATTACATATGCACTGCTCTTTGCTAGCCTCCTCTCTGTGTGCCATTCTGCCATCTGGTCTTCCTGCTGTGCAAGTAAGCTGCAGCTTATTGCTGTGCATGTATGACTGAGGAAAGCATGCTGTATGAAATTACCACGATTATAGAATGGGGGCACCTCCTCACAAGTTTGCGTCAGGCAGCAAAAAGTCTAGAACCTGCCTTGCAAATACCATGCACCATTTTCCTGTTGTTGTCCATTGTAAATCAACAAATACACACATGGAAATGTGTGGATAAAGGAAGCACACCACTACATCAACTAAAGACTAAATCAAATACCTGACATACACCACCAGATCAGGGGAAAAAGATTGAAACTGCATTAGAGAGTACCTATTATGGAGGAACCTGTTTTCTTTAAACATCCAGTGTAAAATGCTGTACCGCTCACAGTGTGCAATCTACTGGAAAATGCTAGCCTGCATGGTCCATGAGTTCAGAAGGTCTTTACAGGAGAGGGGGAGGGGAGTGTGTGTGTGTGGTGTGTGTGTGTGTGTGTGTGTGTGTGTGTGTGTGTGTGTGTGTGTGTGTGTGTGTGTGTGTGTGTGTGTGTGTGTCAGAAATCCTTGTCCTCCTCTGCAATGCAACCAACCATTGTCCTCCTCTGCAATGCAACCAACCATTGTCCTCCTCTGCAATGCAACCAACCATTGTCCTCCTCTGCAATGCAACCAACCATTGTCCTCCTCTGCAATGCAACCAACCATTGTCCTCCTCTGCAATGCAACCAACCATTGTCCTCCTCTGCAATGCAACCAACCATTGTCCTCCTCTGTAATGCAACCAACCATTGTCCTCCTCTGCAATGCACCCAACCATTGTCCTCCTCTGCAATGCAACCAACCATTGTCCTCCTCTGCAATGCAACCAACCATTGTCCTCCTCTGCAATGCAACCAACCATTGTCCTCCTCTGCAATGCAACCAACCATTGTCCTCCTCTGCAATGCACCCAACCATTGTCCTCCTCTGCAATGCACCCAACCAAAGTTTTAAAGCAAGCTGTTTATAAGTCCCAATCCCATCTTATTTATTCCTTTTGCAAACCCAAATATGAAGATGAATAGTGTTGGTCAAAAGTGCTGCAATTTAGTTCAAGTGGGGTTCAGCTCATGGGCACACAATTCAGGTGGATACGCAAATAAATTAATCAAAGTCAAGCTCATATGCTGTGTGCCTTTATTTTTTTTCCTCATGGTTTAGGAGCCCTCCTCCTCTCCATAGTTTTCCCTGGTAGTCTGGTGGTATGCCCCTCCTGTTCATACACTTTTCTCTGGTAGTCTAGTGGTCTCCCCTCTTCCTAACAGAAATCCCTAGTAGTCTCTTCCTCCCTCCCCCACCTATATAGATATTCTTTGTAGTCTAGTGCTCTTCCCTCCCCCTTTCACAGTTATTTCTGGTAGTCCCGCCTCCTTATGTACTTTGCCTTGGTGTGCCCCGCCCCCCCACCCCCAACCCCACCCCCGCAGAGATCTTTTAAATGCATGCTGGCTAAGTATTATCTCAACTCTCCTGATGATAACAATACAGCTGATCTTCTCATTGTTTCTTGGACAGGGTGTGATCCTAAAATTCACTTTTTACAGCATCAAACATAATGGACTTGTTTTCTCATATAAAAGCATTAAGTGGTAGTCTAGCTACAGAGATGTATTAAATAGCAGGAGAGGAGTTGGGTGAATCTTTCCACAACCATATTCAATGACTCCTTTTTTCTTTTTCAACTTACTTGGTAAAATCTGATTAAATGGAAGGGTTTCTGCTGTAACTAGCCTTTGCACTACTTGATCCCTGCTTATCAATGCATTCCATGACCATGTGGCACTCATGTCAAAGTCTCTATGCTTTGGCATGGGAAGTGCAGCCATGCCACATAACAATCTCTCTTGTTTTAAAAAATCTAGATCTAATTCATTATGAATAAGAATCAAGTGATTATCAAGTGAGAAGTGAAAGTACGGTAAGTGCCTTCAAATATTTTTTTCTATATTGTGTAGTCCGCTGCTGATGTTTTGGAGAAACATGTAAATAATGATGCTTTTATATACAAATATTTTATATTAAGCTGAAGCATAGGAAAAAGCAACATAACATCAGGTTGGTCTGCAAAATGCACAATACAATAAACCAGGAATGAGATGAATGGCCTGTCTAGATGAATTCAGTGGTCTTAATGTGTTATGAGAAATTCCTCATTTTTACAGAAATCTGTTCACTAATGCCTTGACATATCTTGCAGGAAAATATAGTGGCTAGCCCCCACAACTTTAAATATAGATGTATACATAAATATGGTTTGTATGCCTGAACACATTTTTATTTGTTTACGTTAATGCAGGTGAATGAAGGCATCATGGCATATTATGACTGCAGCAGATGGATGGGGAGTAAGGTATGAGCTCTTGCCAAAATGCCTGACTCCCAAAATGGGATTAATGTGACAAGCATTTTCACATAATTATTGTTTTGTACAAACTCCAATACTGAGCAGCAAGATTGTAAATCAGCAGCCAGTGTAACTGAGTATATCACGAAAAGGATTAATGTTGTGTATCTGGGCTTCCAGTAAGACACTGTCCTGTGCTTTGTCTGCCAATAAGCTCTAGCATAGTCTTAGGCCAGATTAGACATATCAACTTTTATGTTGAAGATGCTTTAACAGCAAAGCTAAATTCACAGTGGGGCATTGTGATGCAATATAACAGAGGCATTTTAATGTATAAAATCGTGCTACAATTGTAATTCTATATCCTGAGTGCATTCAGGGGAATGCGATCCAACATACTACAGCATCCCAATCCAATTACCGTATGTACGCAACGTAACCCGACCGTAATGTGCAAAGCAACTTTTTTTCCTCTGTTGTGTTGCATTCCTGCTTTTACAGCGAACACAATGCAGCTCCCACTGTGCGGAGCAGAAAAAGGGCACATGCAGCAAGTGGACTAAATGCACGCCGCCATAAGCGGCAATATAAAATAGTGGTTTTTGGGCGCCAGAGCGGATATTTGGCCGCTATTTTGTATTTGGTGCCCATTTTGTCCACTTGCTGCATGCATCCTTGTTTCCTGCCCCGTTGTCTCCCGGCTTTCCAGGAAAGGTTGTGGCCGTGAGCGTAATCCAGGCTGTACAGCGCTGCACTAGTGCTGCTACACGTACGGGTCAGTGAATGTACATATATGTGTGTGCGCGCTGCGCTCCTCCCTCTCCTGTCTGACTGGCACCACCCACCAGGCTGTGTGCTGCTCTCAGGCATCTGTCTCCTCCGGCTCCTACAACCTTCTCGCACATTTCATTTCTGCTCATCTTTTGGGCCCTCGCTGTCCTCTGTGAAGAGTACAGCTCTGTATAATCACCGCTGCTTTTCTGTATATTCCTTAGCCATGCTACACCAGAGGTCTGTAGGCTGAAGGAGTCCTGGTATATTAGTAAAATATTGGTATTTAATATCGATATATTATGTTTTAATAGTAAAATATTGGTGTTAAATAATGATATTTACTAACAAATTACTGTGCGCCGTTTTTTCCCCGCGCCTTTATTGGTCGTACCCCCCACTGTGAACCTAGCCCAACATACACCAATAATCAATCAATCCACCCTTGTCAGAAGACATCCAAGAATAACATATATCGCAGACTTTGCTAATTGGTTATCAGTCATGCCTGTTGCATCTGTGGCTCCCAAGGGGTATTGAAAGAGAAAACCTTTAAATGAGAGAAGCAATTATTGTAATCTCATTTTCTGTGTTTGTGTTTGCTTTTCACTGCTTTAAAGTATACCTATAGTGAAAAAAGAGCCCCTAGGGGTACTTACCTCAGGAGGGGGAAGATCCTAAAGAGGCTTCCCCCGTCCTCCTCAGCAGAGAGGATCTAGCGCTCCCTTGAATATCTCCTTGTCGCCGCTTGTCAGGAGCCTTGCACAGATGCAATACCAGCTTCCCCTTGTGCTCCAGGGGATAGCTGAGTCCCATCAGGTTCGCTCTATTGTGCAGGCGCAAGTTGCTTGTGCCTTCGCAGTAGAGTGGACCCTATTGAGCTCGGCTATTTCTGCTGGAGCCCAAACTTCAAGCTGCTAGTGCGCCTGCGCAGACAGGCAAAGGTAAAGATTATTGACTCTGCTGTTCCGTGCTGGAGGAAGGAGATGGGGGAAGCCTCATTAGGATACAGAGGCTTTCCCTCCCGAGGTCAGTATCCCCAGTAGCACTTTTTCCCCTCCAGGTTTACTTTAAAGTTTACCTGTAGGGAAAAAATGTCCAAAGGTAGATACATACCACAGAAGAGGGAAGCCTCTGGATAATTCAGAGGCTTCCTCATCCTCCTTCCCCCACCAATCCAGTGCTGGAACCCTCTGAACCTATTTGACAAGGGCGTGTTGAATAGGTTTGGGCTGAGTGCAGCAGTACTGTGTAGGTGCAAGTTAGCCTGCACCTGTGCAATAGCAAAGTGCTGCCCGTGCACACCTTTTTCCTCCATGCTACTGTGCAGATGTGGCTCCCACTGTGAACCTAGCCCAAGATATACCAATAATCTTTTTACCCTTTCAAAAAAGCATTTTAGTGAGATGCTGCACTGGCCAGCTCAGATGCCCATCTGAACCGTCCCTAAGACACTGCTGCAGCCAAAAGTTTCAGCAGGACGCCAGGCAATTCGCATTCTTTAAAACACAGGTGTCGAACTCCAGGCCTGGAGGGCCAGATCCATGCCAGTGTTTAGGATGGACAGAGAAAGAGAGGAATGTGTTCTACCTGATGGACCACACCTTTCCTGATTCAGACCCATCAATTAATTTGAGCTGTGTCAAAAATGTGTGAGGACCTCGGCCCTTGTAGGACTGGTTTGACATCCCTGCTTTAAAAGAAAAATTGCAGATTGTTTTGGCTTTGCGTTTTAGACTCACTAAACACCAGTGGTTCTGGATGTGTGTTGGTCTTTCAGGGGCATAAAGAGATGCATTTTTGCATATGCAGATTTGCATATTTGGGAATGATGCATCATGGAAAAACTCACTTGCTCATTGAAAGCTGAATTATTGCAAATACCTTCTAAGAAGGCAAAATTATATTTAGCATTGCTTTATCAGTAAAAGCATCCAGCTACCAAATTCATTCTGGGGATGGACAAGTGTGTTTGCCTCATATCAACCTTACTCGTGTGCAATCATTTTCCTGATCATTAGTCAGAAATTCCTACGCCTACACCTGACATAGCAGCTCAGTGCTCACCATTCATATCTACAGCACACAGCTCATCTGAGGCCATAACTTGGTGCCATGTCATTTTACTGCCTGCTGTAGTTTCCAACAAAGGCTGGAACAAACCTCCAGATTACTTCCCTTTGAATTTAGTGGTGTTCAGATTCAAGTTCATACTAAATTCAGAACAATTTGACCTGTTCTGACGGGCATACCTTGAACTGAACACAGGCATATGGAAGCAATAATAAGCACTATGCTCTCTGAGCTTCGGAACTAAGTCAGTGTGTGTGTTTGTCTCTACCTGCAGCAGCAAAAAAACAGATTTTAATTGTTAGCGCTACCTTTTATCTAATAAATACATTTTCTTGCAGCAGCAATTATTTGTGTATCATTTTTACTTTAGTGTCTGTAATGGTTTGTTGCAGAAAGCGTTGTTTTCCATTAAATGCTTGCTGCTGATACACAAACAATGACCTTATCCAGGACTAGAGTTCCCTGCAGTTCCATGAAAGAAATTCTAAAGAGAATTTCTTGCACAGTTTCTCTACCTACATTTTACAAAATGACAACCAACTTTGCTTCATTTTAACCACTAAAACACTCAGTGCCAACAGCTGTTGTATGTTTCAGCCTCATCCTTTGCCTGCGTTGAGCTCACATATTATACCCAAGAACACTTCAAGCCCATTGGTTGCCTTAGCAAACACCCCTGGTATCCCACCCTAAGCAATACCTCTGGTGTTGTCATGCCTCATACTCCTTCCACTTGTAATGTCCTTGCTACAGGAATGTCCCTGTAAAGTCCTAGTGTAGCAATGCTTTCTCTCTAGGCTCATAACACGTCACCATGTATTCCCTATTGCATGTGTCTCATGTTACAAGTCATGACTTCTGTACAACTTATGCAGCTATCAGATGTTCTATTGAATGTATTCTAAAAGCCCCCCATATAACATAACAGATCTATCATGTCCCCCGCAATCACAGAACCACCATCCTTCAAGCTTTTATTTCAGGAATTTATAGGGAATTACACCAGATTGGACACATGTACCATCCTCTGCAGGTGGCACTTGCAGTTCGGATCACTTCCTGGTGTGCAGTTTTAATGACATCACTTGACAAGTTACAAAAAGAGATCTAAAATGACAGTTAAACCACTGCAGATCAGCCGGGGTTAGAGTAGGTATATACACCTACTGTAGCAGCGTTCCTGATGAGCTCTGCATAGGAGCACCAAGACAGCAACATACACTGGTGTGGTATATAGACAATGCTGTATCCTCAAGTCGAGTGGTGCCCTAGCTGACTAATTATACTTCTAAAATCCCATTAACAACGTTGATTTTATCTCACGTGGCCTATCCGCTGTTTCTTTTTTTCACGTGCTCCACTGAATTATACATTTTAGGATTGGAAATTCAGTAAAGATTTGTCAGAAACATTGGAACCTCATGGGGCAGCATAGCAATTAAGTAAGGCAACCTGACACATTCCAATGCTATTACGGTGACACATGTCATGTCTTATGCGTTCTGATATAATGATGTGCGCTGACACTGTCATCTTTGACAAAGCGATGTACTCTGGCTCTGCTGTGTAGGGACAGAGTAAGGCACATCTTTTATTTTAATTAATTTGTATGTTTCTATACTCAATAGGTCTGATATAATAAAGTCAAGTCAAGTCTGTAATTAGTAATGATATTGAAAAGTTGACCCAACTGTTGCTCTGTACATGCTTGCTTTGCCCAGTGGCAAGCATAGCCACTAATTCCCTACCCATTTGGCAACCCTCTTTACAGTCTGATGTAATCCAGCTTTAGTTTGAAAACACTGGCTCTTAATACCAGTCAATGCTGACTTTTAGCAATGTTTAAAATGTTAAGTGTTCTAAAATCACATGAAGATAATGTTCATTTTATTACTAGTATTATTTTGTGAAGCCATAAACACTTTATTTGAAAACAAATCCAACTTCATAAACATGACTGTTATAAAATATTAAAATAATCAGATGCATAAGAATATTTACTTCTCTTTGTCCATTTAAATGGTGCGTGCTTATAAAATGCACATGCTAAGCCACCCTTGTGTTTCTTGCCATTGGCCTTAGGTTTCTCCAAACTAGTTTGTATCTGGCGTCTGACCTTCGAGAACATTACAAGGATTGATGTGTTTTTTCCTGAAACAACCAAAACTAGAGTTTACTGGTGTTATTCTAATAGGGTAGAATGATTTTTCTTCTAAAAGCAAATTGACTTATAGACCCTAATTTACTAAGACAAGGGAATGCACACTGTGATCCCTTGTCTTATTGTTGCTGGAATCATCTAAGCAGTAGGCTAGTAACAGTGAAGAGGCCAAGTATGAGCGATCTCTGAAAAACACAAAACAGCCTATATAGTGTAATATTTTAATGTTAAAGGGGAACTGAAGAGAGAGGTATATGAAGGCTACCATGTTTATTTCTTTTTAAGCAATACCAATTGCCTGGCAGCCCTGCTGATCCTCTGTCTCTAATATTTAGCCATAGCCCCTGAACAAGCAGGCAGCAGATCAGGTGTTTCAGACTTTAAAGTCAGATCTGACAAAAATAGCTGCATGCTTGTTTCTGGTGTTATTCAGATACTACTGCAGAGAAATAGACCAGCAGGGCTCTAAGGCAACTGGTACTGATTAAAAGGAAATAAATATGGCAGCCTCCGTATACCTCTTACTTCAGTTCCCCTTTAAAGAGAGAAGAATGTAGCTGAGTACATTTTATAGTCACAATGCAGGATTATTACCAAAGCAACCACTGGATGAACAAACAGGTGAGGAGAATGAACCCGACCCCACTCGGGTCTTAAAAGTTCTTTCTGGTATAGGAATGGGTCACAGTATAAAAGTGAGAGATAAGGGTAGACTTACCTCTCTAAAAATATGCCACTATGGATATATTGAAGGCAAAGAGTTTATTTAATATAAATTATACTCAGCAATTTGCTATGATGCTATGCATTTCACAGGTCTAGTTTGCTTCAAAAGACAAAGTAAGGAGCACAAAAAGAGTATCTGAGAAGCACACAGATAAAACTACTAAAAAAATTAGTAAATAAGGAGACAGTTACAATTTTAGATTTGCTTCTTTCTTAAAACTAGGTAATTTGCTAAAAATAGCCCATCCTATTTACTTGGGAGTACAGAGACCCCAGAGAGTCCTCTAATATTATGGGGTTGTCGGATTCCACCATAAGACCACTCCTCAGGGGCTTACGCCCACCTCCCCAGCACCAAATCAGGATAAGTCCCTTGGTATTAGAGGAGGGCACCTTGCAAAGGAAGGAGGCCTTGCTTCCTCTCCATTGGAATGTACACCAATAGCTTTTAAACAGCATTGAGCCCGTCTACTAATTTCCCACAGGGCCCACAAGAGGACCTTTAAGGGATGTAATCCCTGATGCTTGATCTTTCTCTTGCTCCATTGCACCCATGTGCAGAAGAGCTTTAGGTGAATAAACTACTACAGCTAATTGGGCTTCTGTGATGGCATGATAGTACATGCAGGATTGCTTTTATAAACATTTTTCCCAACATATTAGTTTGAAAAAAATGTATTTTTTTTTGTAAAAACAACAACAACAACAACAAAAACAAAACAAAACAGTGAAACCCCTCAAAAACATGTTAACTACTTATCTCTCATGTAGGTTGGTATTCCTCTGGGAATTTGGTGCCCTTCGGTGAGGGGCATCCCCCTGAGCAATACAATCCTATGTGGTCCATTACAATAGCAGATACTCTGCAAAAGGGGGCATATAAGGAAACAGTCTGAATTCTCAAGCTGCGACAGGGGTAACTAGTCATGACTTGGTTTTACACACATATGACCAGGTAGTTTACTGGCTGCTGCTCTCCTTAGCTTCCCTTTCACTGTAGTCCTATAGGAGCTTCCCATTCACTATAGAGTCCTTTAGGAGAAAAGTGCTTTTACAACTCATTCATTCTAACTTTCCCATCTTCACTTTTAAAAAGATATTAATATGCATCAGCAAGTAAAGCTTTGACTTTCCTTAACTTGGAATTTCATTAGATCAGGAACTTTTTCAAGGTTGTTGGCATCACAGCTTTCATATTTTGTTTATTAAATGTAACTGAATGAGCCTAAATCCTTCCAAAGACAACAGCAGAAACATAATATTTTACATTTTCACAGACAACATTTTAATAATTCATCACGCATTTGCTTTAATGCATTTAATTAACAAAAAATGATGTACCACAGAAAAAAACCCTTTAAGACAAGTTTCACATAATATGTGGTGGGATCGTCTTGCAGCAGAAGAGCCTGGGGACACCATTTCTGCATGCATATTGCCCTGCCGCTACAGTGATTGTTTACACTTACTGTGTTGCCATGAGTTGCCATAGACTTGCATTGCTGCATAATCCCATACCTTGAGAAAGGCCGTGATTGGCCGAAACATGTGGGTAGGCGGAGCTTAGGACAGCAAACTCATACTGCTCGCAGACCCTCGCTGATCCCCGCTGATTCAGCACGTGGGAGTGGATAGTTCACGGGAAAACCGCTTACATCATACAAAGGGGATCCCCTCACCTCGCACAAACTGCCTAAAAGATCTGCAGGAAGTGAGTGTGTGATTGAAACTTGCTGGGTGGCTATATGAGTTGCATTGGGCAGAAGATAAGGGGCGCTTAGCCCATTCAAGCACTCATAGCCAACCCCTGTTCACTCCATTGCTGTATAACCACTTGCCGACCGCGCACTCATACCGCGCGTCGGCAAAGTGGCAGCTTCAGGACCAGCGACGCAGTATTGCGTCGCCAGCTGCAGGCTGATTAATCAGGAAGCAGTCGCTCGCGCGAGCGGCTGCTTCCTGTCAATTCACGGCGGGGGGCTCCGTGAATAGCCTGCGGGCCGCCGATGGCGGCTCGCAGGCTAAATGTAAACACAAGCGGAAATAATCCGCTGTGTTTACATTGTACGGCGCTGCTGCGCAGCAGCGCCGTAAGGCAGATCGGCGATCCCCGGCCAATCAGCGGCCGGGGATCGCCGCCATGTGACAGGGGACGTCCTGTCACTGGCTGCACAGGACGGATAGCGTCCTGTGCAGCCCTGATCTCCGGGGGGGGGAGCAGGTAGGAGAGGGAGGGGGGAATTTCGCCGCGGAGGGGGGCTTTAAGGTGCCCCCCCCCCGCCAGCAACATGCAGGCAGGAGAGATCGGACCCCCCCAGCACATCATCCCCCTAGTGGGGAAAAAAGGGGGGTGATCTGATCTCTCTGCCTGCTACATGAACTGTGCTGGGGGCTGCAGAGCCCACCCAGCACAGATCACTCAACACAGCGCTGGTCCTTAAGGGGGGGTAAAGGGTGGGTCCTCAAGTGGTTAATGCTGCAGCACTATGACCATGACTACTAACAGACTGTGAACCTTGTGTTGATATAGGGCTGAAACAAACAACTGGCTTATTGCAACTAACCATTAGAGATGGGCCGAACGGTTCACATGCGAATGGTTCCACGCGAACTTTGGTGGTTCGCGTACGCCTGGACCATGCAAACTTTTGCAGAAGTTCGATTCGCCCCATAATGCACTATGAGGGTCAACTTTGACCCTCTGCATCACAGTCAGCAGGCACATTGTAGCCATTCAGGCTACACTAAGCCCTGGAGCCCTACCCCCCCTTATATAAGGCAGGCTCGCTGGCCATGACACTCACTCGTGTGCCTGCTGCAAATAGACAGACTAGGGAGAGCTGCTGCAGATTTTTTTCTCCTAGGGAAAGATTAGTTAGGCTCTTGGCTTGCTCCTGGCTGATTGTTATTGCTAAAATAGCACCCCTCAACAGCTCTTTTGAGATCTCTAATGTTTTCCTGGTGTGTTTTTTTGTGTGTGTTGCTCACTGACACTGACATTATACAGCCCTATCTGTTGCAGCTGGACCTTGGTAATTGTTATTACTGTGCCAGCCAGGCCCTGCCTAACTATCTATACTGGGGCACCTACCTATGCCTACCTAACTACTGGGGCACCTACTTACCTATACGGGGACACCTACCTACCTACCTATACTAGGGGACCTACCTATGCCTACCTACCTATACTGGGACTCCTACCTATGCCTAGCTAACTACTGGGACACTTACCTATGCTTGCCTACCTATACTGAGTCTCCTACCTATGCCTAGCTAACTACTGGGACACCTACCTATGGCTACCTACCTATACTGGGTCTCCTACCTACGCCTAGCTAACTACTGGGACACCTACCTATGCCTACCTACCTATACTGGGTCTCCTACCTATGCCTAGCTAACTACTGGGACACCTACCTATGCCTACCTACCTATATTGGGTCTCCTACCTATGCCTAGCTAACTACTGGGACACCTACCTATGCCTACCTGCCTATACTGGGTCTTCTACCTATGCCTAGCTAACTACGGAGGCACCTACCTATGCCTACCTACCTATACTGGGACTCCTACCTATGCCTACCTACCTATACTGGGTCTCCTACCTATGCATAGCTAACTACTGGGACACCTACCTATGCCTACCTACCTATACTGGGTCTCCTACCTATGCCTAGCTAACTACTGAGGCACCTACCTACCTATACTAGGTCTCCTACCTATGCCTAGCTAACTACTGGGACACCTGCCTATGCCTACCTACCTATACTGGGTCTCCTACCTATGCCTAGCTAACTACTGGGACTCCTACCTATGCCTACCTACCAATACTGGGTCTCCTACCTATGCCTAGCTAACTACTGAGGCACCTACATACCTATACTGGGTCTCCTACCTATGCCTAGCTAACTACTGAGGCACCTACCTATGCATACCTACCTATACTGGGACTCCTACCTATGCCTACCTACATACAAGAAGATAATGAGGTCGTTGCTTCATTGTGGACAGACCAAATTTGATCAGCTTGACAGTCACTGTTGTTCTATCATTGAGCTACCACAGCCCGGCGACCATATGGGCTGGAAAACTGCCACGGCCTGCACTCTGGTCATGTTGCGCACCAGTCCAGCACGGCCGTCACTACGCAAACAGCTGTTTGCGGTGCGTTACACAGTGAGTTTGGTGTGTCAGTGTGAAGCAGTACTCTAATTACACTCCCTGATTGATGCATACACATGCAAGATGTTTGAAAGCACTTTAGGCCTGCAATTTAGCATTCAATGTGATTTCTGCCCTTGAAACGCTGCTTTGCGTCAAATCCAGATTTTTCCCCGGGACTTTGGGCATGTATCCCACTCCGCCATGCCCCCCTCCAGGTGTTAGACCCCTTGAAACATCTTTTCCATCACTTTTGTGGCCAGCATAATTTTTTCTATTTTTCAAAGTTCGCATCCCCATTGAAGTCTATTGCGGTTTGCGAACTTTTCCTCGAACCGAACCTTACGCGAAAGTTCGCGAACGGGGTTCGCGAACCTAAAATCGGAGGTTCGGCCCATCTCTACTAACCATAACTGGATGCTTAAAGGGGCGCTATGGTGAAAATTAGGTGTCTGCCATAACCCTGTTATCATGTACCTTCAGATGCCAAGCAATTTATTTTTTTTGACAGGTTATACAGAGAAGATATCCTTCCGACGCATCTTGGAGCTAAGCGACGTGTAATCCCCATCTCCTAAGTCAGGCTGAGTTTAACAGCTGATTTCTCCTCTCTCTCTGGTGTATGGGGCATGCAGGCTGTGTGCTGGGGAAGTTCATAGCACTGCAAACAGAAGTAAGTGTAAACGGAACTGTAAAGTCATTTACCTTGCTTATTTGTTTATCTAACATCTTCAACATGCCAGCGTCAGCTTCAGCAGAGAGAGAGCTGCTATGGAGCAGCCCCAGTCAGCAGAGGAAGGGGGGGTTGGGCAGGATCTCTGCATGAGTTCTGTATAATCTTTTCAAGCATTTAAAAAAGCAAAATCTGCTTGGTTTTTGATGCTCCTAATTTAGGTACATGCTAAGAGGGTTATGCCAGAAAAACAATTTTCGTTAAAGTGCCCCTTTAACCACTTGAGGACCACAGTCTTTTCGCCCCTTAAGGACCAGAGCCCTTTTTTCCATTCAGACCACTGCAGCTTTCACGGGTTATTGCTCGGTCATACAACCTAAATGAATTTTACCTCCTTTTCTTGTCACTAATACAGCTTTCTTTTGGTGCTATTTGATTGCTGCTGTGAGTTTTAGTTTTTATTATATTCATCAAAAAAAACATGAATTTTGACAAAAAAATGACTTTTTTAACTTTCTGTGCTGACATTTTTCAAATAAAGTAAAATTTCCTATACATTTGAGCGCGAAAGTTATTCTGCTACATGTCTTTGATAAAAAAAAATAAAACATTCAGTGTATATTTATTGGATTGGGTAAAAGTTATAGCGTTTACAAACTATGGTGCAAAAAGTGAATTTTCCCATTTTAAAGCATCTCTGACTTTTCTGACCACCTGTCAGGTTTCATGAGGTGCTAAAATTCCAGGATAGTATAAATACCCCCCAAATGACCCCATTTTGGAAAGAAGACATCCCAAAGTATTCACAAAGAGGCATGGTGAGTTCATAGAAGATTTTATTTTTTTGTCACAAGTTAGCCGAAAATGACACTTTGTGACAAATAAAAAAAAAAAAAAGTTTCCATTTCTTCAAACTTACGACAAAAAAAAAATGAAATCTGCCACGGACTCACTATGCTCCTCTCTGAATACCTTGAAGTGTCTACTTTCCAAAATGGGGTCATTTGTGGGGTGTGTTCACTGTTATGGCATTTTGGGGGGTGCCTAATTGTAAGCACCCCTGTAAAGCCTAAAGATGCTCATTGGACTTTGGGCCCCTTAGCGCAGTTAGGCTGCAAAAAAGTGCCACACATGTGGCATTGCCGTACTCAGGAAAAGTAGTATAATGTGTTTTGGGGTGTATTTTTACACATACCCATGCTGGGTGGGAGAAATATCTCCGTAAATTACAAATTTTTGATTTTTTTTACACACAATTGTCTATTTACAGAGATATTTCTCCCACTCAGCATGGGTATGTGTAAAAATACACCCCAAAACACATTATACTACTTCTCCTGAGTACGGTGATACCACATGTGTGGCACTTTTTTGCACCCTAACTGCGCTAAGGGGCCCAAAGTCCAATGAGTACCTTTAGGATTTCACAGGTCATTTTGCGACATTTGGTTTCAAGACTACTCCTCACGGTTTAGGGCCCCTAAAATGCCAGGGCAGTATAGGAACCCTACAAATGACCCCATTTTAGAAAGAAGACACCCCAAGGTATTCCGTTAGGAGTATGGTGAGTTCATAGAAGTTTTTTTTTTTGTCACAAGTTAGCGGAAATTGATTGTAATTGTTTTTTTCACAAAGTGTCATTTTCCGCTAACTTGTGACAAAAAATAAAATCTTCTATGAACTCACCATACTCCTAACGGAATACCTTTGAGTGTCTTCTTTCTAAAATGGGGTGTATTTTTACACATACAGATGCTGGGTGGGAGAAATATCTCTGTAAATGACACATTTTTGATTTTTTTTTACACACAATTGTCCATTTACAGAGAGATTTCTCCCACCCAGCATGGGTATGTGTAAAAATACACCACAAAACACATTATACTACTTCTCCTGAGTACGGCGATACCACATGTGTGACACTTTTTTGCAGCCTAGGTGCGCCAAGGGGCCCAACGTCCTATTCACATTTCATTTTGAGGCATTTGTTTTCTAGACTACTCCTCACGGTTTAGGGCCCCTAAAATGCCAGGGCAGTATAGGAACCCCACAAATGACCCCATTTTAGAAAGAAGACACCCCAAGGTATTCCGTTAGGTGTATGGTGAGTTCATAGAAGATTTTATGTTTTGTCACAAGTTAGTGAAAAATGACACTTTGTGAAAAAAAACAATAAAAATCAATTTCCGCTAACTTTTGACAAAAAATACAATCTTCTATGAACTCGTCATACACCTAACAGAATACCTTGGGGTGTCTTTTTTCAAAAAAGGGGTCACTTGTGGGGTTTCTATACTGCCCTGGCATTTTACGGGCCCAAAACCGCGAGTAGTCTGGAAACCAAATTTCTCAAAATGATTGTTCAGGGGTATAAGCATCTGCAAATTTTGATGACAGGTGGTCTATGAGGGGGCAAATTTTGTGGAACAGGTCATAAGCAGGGTGGCCTCTTAGATGACAGGTTGTATTATCTGATGGATAGGAGTGCTAGGGGGGTGACAGGAGGTGATTGATGGGTGTCTCAGGGGGTGGTTAGAGGGAAAAATAAATGCAATCAATGCACTGGGGAGGTGATCAGAAGGGGGTCTGAGGGGGATCTGAGGGTTTGGCCGAGTGATCAGGAGCCCACACGGGGCAAATTAGGGCCTGATCTGATGGGTAGGTGTGCTAGGGGGTGACAGGTGGTGACAGGAGGTGATTGATGGGTGTCTCAAGGTGTGATTAGAGGGGGGAAATAGATGCAAACAATGCACTGGCGAGGTGATCAGGGCTGGGGTCTGAGGGCATTCTGAGGGTGTGGGTGGGTGATTGGGTGCCCTAGGGGCAGATAGGGGTCTAATCTGATGGGTATCAGTGACAGGGGCTGATTGATGGGTGATTGATGGGTGATCAGTGGGTGATTAGATGGCAGAACAGATGTAAACAATGCACTTTGGAGGTGATCTGAGGGTAGGTCTGGGGCAATCTGATGGTGTGGGTGATCAGATTGCCCTCAAGGGGCAGGTTAGGGGCTGATTGATGGGTGGCAGTGACAGGGGCTGATTGATGGGTGGCAGTGACAGGGGGTGATTGACGGGTGATTGACAGGTTATCAGTGGATTATTACAGGTAAAAACAGATGTAAATAATGCACTGGCGAATTGATAAAGGGGGGGGGGTCTGAGGGCAATCTGAGCATGTGGGCGGGTGATTGGATGCCCGCAAGGGGCAGATTAGGGTCTGATCTGATGGGTAACAGTGACAGGTGGTGATAGGGGGTGATTGATGGGTAATTAGTGGGTGTTTAGGGTAGAGAACAGATGTAAACAGTGCACTTGGGAGGTGATCTGACGTCGGATCTGCGGGAGATCTATTGGTGTGGGTGGGTGATCAGATTGCCCACAAGGGGCAGGTTAGGGTCTGATTGATGGGTGGCAGTGACAGGGGGTGATTGATGGGTAATTGACAGGTAATTAACAGGTGATTGACAGGTGATCAGTGGGTTATTACAGGGGGGACAGAGGCATACAGTACACAGGGGGGGGGGGGGCTCTGGGGAGAATCTGAGGGGTGGGGGGGGGTGATCAGGAGGGAGCAGAGGACAGTTTAGGGTTAAAAAAAATAGCATTGACAGATAGTGACAGGGAGTGATTGCTGGGTGATTAGGGGGTGACTGGGTGCAAACAGTGGTCTGGGGGGTGGGCAGGGGGGTCTGAGGGGTGCTGTGGGCGATCAGGGGCCGGGGGGGGGAAATCAGTGTGCTTGGGTGCAGACTAGGGTGGCTGCAGCCTGCCCTGGTGGTCCCTTGGACACTGGGACCACCAGGGCAGGAGGCAGCCTGTATAATAGGCTTTGTATACATTACAAAGCCTATTATACGCGTGTCATGCGGCGATCCGAGTGCTAGTAACCCGCCAGCGCTTCCAAATGGCCAGCGGGTTACAGCGCGAGGGGGGCGGAGCCAGTCCCCGGCAGCTGATCGCGTCACGAATGTCGCGATCGCCGCATAACCACGTCCCCGCCGCCGCCACCGCCGATGGGCGTATTGCGGTCGTTTGGGCCCAGCCCTTGCCGCCGCCCATCGGCTTAAGGCGGTTGGCAAGTGATTAAGCTTAAAGAGAAACTCTGACCAAGAATTGAACTTTACCCCAATCAGTAGCTGATACCCCCTTTTACATGAGAAATCTATTCCTTTTCATCAGGGGGCGCTGTATGACTGATATTGTGGTGAAACCCCTCCCACAAGAAACTCTTGAGTACGTACTCCTGGCAGTTTTCTGTCTGTGAACCTTGTTGCATTGTGGGAAATAGCTGTTTACAGCTGTTTCAGACTGCCAAAAAAGCATGCAGCAGCTACATCATCTGCCAACAGTAAAGATTTCACCATGTAATAAATGTCAGACTGTAAATCAGGTATTGAAAAGATTTTACAATGGGCAAACACTGACTAAATCATTTATACATAATTATTGTAAAAATGAAGCACTTTTTTTATTACATTATTTTCACTTGAGTTCCTCTTTAATGTAACTGTCTATTGCTACTGCTACCTGCAAGATCCATCTGTTGTTTCTTTTGAACTGCCGTGTCTTGAATCGCATGGATGCATCAATCCGGATTTTTCTGTGCAAAAAACTGTGGTGACAGGAAGTTACCAGACTGATGCAGTGTGGCAAACACTGGCGTTTCAAGCAATTTTGGTGCATAGAATAGCTGCAGCAAAAAATCCTTTTTTCCATGCTCACAGAGTGAATGTGTTTATAGGCCATATGTGTGTGGAGGTGTGTATGATGTAAATCCCCATGATGGATGGGTTGAGAGTCCATGCAGTCCAATCTTGTGGTTTTAAACGTTTTATTTAGTGTGGTGACTGCGTGTCACTTTGAGGGTTGTCAATAAAGCTTTTTGTATTTTTGGAAAATAAAGGTCTAAGTTCACATTTTTTTTCACAATTTTTAGTACACGAACTGTGTTGCCAAGAGTCGCCATAGACTTGCATTACTGCATAATCCGTGTAATAGGCACGACTCATGCAGCACTGCAGAGTTTGCGGTCGGCTTGTGCCGATTTTGCTACTTCTATCGAATTGCATCGCATCGCAAGTCTCCACAGACTTACACTACCCTTGCACTAAGCTGTGGCGGGGCAGAGTACTGTGACGCGATGCAATGTGCACAGGGCTTGATTCACGAAACCATGATAACTCATATCACGCATTTTCGTGTGTGATCACGAATTTGCGCACACAATCGTGAATTTTCATGCGAAAACATGCGATTGAATGTGCACGAAAACGGCCGTGATATGAGTTATCATGGTTTAGTGAATCCAGCCCTAAGTGTGAAAGTAGCCTTTAGTGTGTAGATTTAAATATAACTTGATCTTCATTAGTAAATTCAGCACTCCTTTGGGGGAAGGAACCTCCCACACACGGATATGACAACAGTATACAGTATACATAGAGTTTCTGCCAGTAAGATATTGTCAGAGCAAGTTAAGATGTAAGTAAGTTAAGATGTAAGGTTGAAGGGCCTGATTTACTAAAGGGATGTTATAGTGGAACTAGCAACATTTAAATACAATTTATGCTGTAAAATTAGACATTAATGTGGTAAATTAAAAAACCTAATCATAGTCAAATATAAGGAAGCAATCAATTATAATAATAATAATGTTGAAATTAACTTGCATTAACCAGCAGTTTCTTGAACAGCAATGTTTCCCACTCCAAGGTTGTGGAAGTAGCATTGGAACATTCTAATGACTTTCACAGCTCCCATGAGAAAGCAGTACCCTTTTTAAAGTACACTGCTCTTACGGTTGTGTATCTCCTCTAAGACCTCTACAAGCATGGAGTTACCTACAACCAGCAGCATTTCTCAGCGACATGCAATGAGTACTGTGCATGTCAAGAATCTGTGCATACAAAGTGTTCTGCTCCAGCCAATGGCTGCATCGATCAACAGCAAAGTAGCTGGCAATACTGTTGGGTTTTTTTATATGCTTGCTAGGAAAATGTTTATATTTTTTTTTACTTATTTTACTTAAAAAAAACACACAGCATTTCCCACCTTACTAGTCATACTAGGTAAAATCCAGGCAGGGTTGATCCAGGGATTTATCTGACAGCCGCCTGAAGTCAAGAAATAATGAATTTTTCCCTTTTAAGGCTAATTGGCCCAAGCCTAGAAAGGTTGTTCACCTTCCCCTGGATCCACCTGGATTTTTGTTTTCTACTTGAACTTGATTGACAGATATGTTTTTTTCCAAACCAAATCAACTATTTAACAAAGTATAAAGGTTAAAGAGACTCTGAAGTCTCGTTTTTTACCTCTTTTCTTCATAAATTCCTGTTAAGCATGAATGCCCCTCTTGAATCGCCGCATTCCCGCTGCAGATGGGTGATTTATTGTTGTGTAATTGACCTGCAAAGTTCCACCACTTTCCAGGTCGTAGATTATGCTGCCCTGACACGCAGGGCTTCTCTTCCTGGAGAGGCTGAGCTTTCAGCTGTAGCTCAGCCTCTCCGCAATCAATCTCTATGGGTCTCTGCCTCCTCCCCACCGCTCTCAGTGAAAGAAGACTGAGAGGGGCGGGGAGAGGCGGTGATCCGCAGAGATTGACTGCGGAGGAGGCAGAACTACAGCTGAAAGCTCTGCCCCTCCAGGAAGAGAAGCTCCGGAGGTTTGCAGGGCTGAAAAAACAGCAATAAATCACCCATCTGCCGCGGGGATGCGGCGAATCTATTAGGGCATTCATGCAGAACAGGAGTATATGAATAAAAGAGGTGAAAAAGGAGACTTCAGAGTCTCTTTAACCTCCCTGGCGGTTAATTTTTTTTTGCCAAATTGGCAAAAAAAACTTTTTTTTAATTTTTTTTTTTTTGTTTCATGTAAAGCTACCAGAGTGGTAGCTACATGAAACACCACTAGAGGGCGCATGTGTCCCTCTAGTGCGATCGTCGCCGGCATCTATAGCAAACAGGGGAACGCGTATACAACGCGTTCCCCTGTTTGGCTTCTCCTGTCGCCATGGCGACGATCGGGATGACGTCATGGACGTCAGCCGACGTCCTGACGTCAGACACCTCCGATCCAGCCCATAGCGCTGCCCGGAACTCATTGGTCCGGGCAGCGCAGGGCTCTGGCGGGGGGGGGCCCTCTTTCGCCGCTGCGTGCGGCCGATCGCCGCAGAGCGGCGGCGATCAAGCTGTGCGCGCGGCTAGCAAAGTGCTGGCTGCGCGCACAGCAATTTACAGATTAAAAATCGCCCCACCAGGGGCTGAGATCTCCCCCTGCGCGGCATAGCCCGAGCTCAGCTCGGGCTTACCGCCAGGGAGGTTAAAGAGACACTGAAGCGAAAAAAAATATATGATATAATGAATTGGTTGTGTACTATGAATAATTACTAGACGATTAGCAGCAAAGAAAATATTCTCATATTTTTATTTTCAGGTATATAGTGTTTTTCTAACATTGCATCATTCTCTAATATGTGCAGATTACACAACACTCAGCATTCAAAATGATTCTTTCAGAGCAGTATGTGAACTAATGACCACTCCTCTGGCAGAGAAAAAGACATTTGTTTACTTACAGTTGAGATAATAAAAGTCAGAAGACAGCCCTCTTCACGACTTTGAAAGTCGTAGAGCTTAATGGCTTTTTTGCATAGAGATAAAAACTGGAGTTTCCTAACTCTTCCTGTACTGAAAACAATTAGACTGATGTATCTGATCTTAAGGTTTTATTTCTTAGCTGTACTACACCTACAAATCATTATATCATAATTTTTTTTTCCGCTTCAGTGTCTCTTTAAGTAACCAGGAAGGTGACACCAGCAATTGTGGAACTCACTCCTTGTTAAATGTAGCACACATGACTTATTTTTACCCTGGTAAAGAAGAGGATAATACAGTGACATGGCTACCTGGTTACTCCAATTTAATTTGAGTTAAATAGCAAAATAAATATACTTACGCCTGAACATGGATACATGGATACACTAAAATAGAACACACCTTTTTTAAAATCCTTTATAAATGATTTATCTATTATTAATTTAACCGTTCATGTATCCATAATCTTTTCTCCTGCTCTTCTATGTTCTTCCTTTTGAGTGCAGGATACTACCCTACTTTCCACATCAGTTGATTCCCAAGGGAAACTGACTTTGAGCCCCAGGTGTAGAATCCACCTGAATACTGTGTGGCTAATTCAAATAAGCCTGGGCAGGAAATCAAAACTTGATTTTTTCTTATTTGAATATGCATCAATGATTCTCCAAGCAAATGGATCAATAGGAAGGCTCAGTGGGAAAGGTGCTAGGAGTCACAGTCAATGTGTGTAAGGAATGTTTCAGATGTGTTCTGTAAGCAAGAAAGGGAAAAAAAATCGGCTTAAAAAAAAATATTGGACAGTTGACATGAATTACAACAATATATTTTGTCAAATGATTTTAAACACATGTGAGTTTTACAGTATTTGCAAAAATTTGTCTTCGTTCAGATTGAGACAGATTAATGTACAATAGGTCAACAAAACAGGTGATTCTGTAAGGAGCGGTGTAAGCAACCAGAGAGAATCCAATTATTGATGATCTGCAGTATCGCCAATAATACAGATGTCACCCGATTATTGATGATCTGCAGAATCACCAATAATACAAGCACAACTAACCTCTGGACGCCCAATACAACAATAGACAATGAGACAAATAATAATTTGCACGTATGTGGAAATATCCACCACACTGCAATTCCTCTAGTAATAATAGTCTTTCCACCATCCCTGTCCACCCCTTTCCACCATCCCTGTCCACCCCTTTGCCTGATATTACAATAAATGTTAACAACACGTCTATAACATCAGTTCCCAAAGCACGGTGCCTGGGGGTAATATTTGATTCTTCTCTCTCATTTACTCCTCACATTAACTCCCTAACCAGCTCCTGCCATTTCCAACTGAAAAACATAGCACGTATCCGACCTTTTCTCTCCCATGACACAACCAAAATGTTAGTACATGCTCTTATTATATCTCGTTTGGACTATTGCAATATATTGCTTGGTGGACTTCCAACTAACCGACTAACACCGCTCAAGTCTGTACTGAACTCTGCTGCTCGACTCATTCATCTCTCCTCTCGCTCTTCCTCTGCTGACCCTCTCTGTCAAGCTCTTCACTGGCTACCAATTAATGAGAGGATTAAGTTCAAACTCTTAACCATAACCTACAAAGCTCTCCACAATCTCTCTCCCCTGTACATCTCCTCACTAGTCTCCAGATACCAACCCAACCGCAATCTCAGATCTGCACACGAGCTTCTTCTATCCTCTTCTACAATTACCTCCTCACATTCACGTGTACAAGACTTCTCACGTGCCTCACCCCTCCTCTGGAATGCCCTTCCACAACACATCCGCCACTCTCCCACCTTTGAAATCTTTAAACGCTCCCTCAAAACCCACCTTTTCCGACAAGCATATTCTCTAGCTTAGGCCATGCACCCAATAAATAACCTAATTACGCACTGCCTGTACATATACTGTATACTTCCCCCACCTCTTGTTTCCACCCCATTCCTTTAGATTGTAAGCTCGCAAGGGCAGGGCTCTCACCCTTTTGTGTCATGGAATGTTATTAATTCAATTGCTTGCACACTGTTAGAAATTTATACATTTTAGTCATCCTGTTAAATCAAATTGTAATCAGCAGTGCTGTATCTTGTATCAGTGTTCATATTTTCATGTATATCATTGTCTGTATCATTATGTATCCCTTGTTTGTTTTCTTACATTGTACAGCGCCACGGAATATGTTGGCGCTTTATAAATAAATAAATAATAATAATAATAATAATTCCTCAGAGGTGTGGTTACCTCTGAATGGGAACCCCGTGTGTGAGATCCTTAAGCCAGGCAGAGAGAGGAATCTTGGCCTTTGGCAGTAATGGTCTGCTAGGGCAGGTGTCTAGGAGAGGCAAGCCTCAGAGATTGCCCAAAAGTGGGAGACGTTCCACTGGAGGGAGAAAGGTCAGACAAGCAGAGGTTCGGCAACAGAGAGTCGGCAACAGTACAGGAACAGAGGGCTGATTCAGAGTCGGTAAACAGGCAGGGTCGGCAACTTTGAATCAGATAGGCAGAGGTACAAGATTGGCAAGAGAAGAGAGTAGTCAGGGATAGCCAGAGTCAAAACACAGATAAATATACAATATAATCCTAACTGAGGTGTGACGTCCTTGGTATCAACACCTAGGGACTGAGCTAAGGTCTGAGCGTTTACACCTAAGTATTCACGACAGCAGACAGCTTGCTACTGACCAGCAAGTCCTATATGTAGCCAGAGAGCTACTCAGCGCCGCCCCAGAGCCCCAGCCAATCCAGACTGCTGCTAGAGTCAGCTGACCGGCCTGGTCAGCTGACTCCTCTTCTGGAGTAATGAAGTTCCCGTCTCCTCGTAATTCGGAGACTCTGAGCCGGCGAGAGAGCGGGCGACCCCCCAGGCAGTAACTGTGCGGTGGAGTCCGCCGCCTGCCCTACTCCACCCACCGGCAGGACTGCGGAGGCCCCTGTCTGAGATGTGGAGTCCGCCGCCACGTGCGTCCTGGCGGCGGCTCCGCTATCTCTCACAGATTCTCAGGGTTTTCTTCATTTTCAATACTTAACAAATAACAGTTTCTCAGTCCAACTGCCAGAATACTGGGCATGCAAGTAGGCTGGCTGGCCAACATGTTTGTATACCTCCTTATGGAAACCTTGAGACTCCCCATGGGAGATGGACTGGTCAGTAAATTCAGAGCTTTCAAAGGAATAATAACAACTTTAAGTGACTTCTACATAGGTAATTGTTATTTTATAGTGTACTTTACTTTGGGACAAATTAGCTTCTTATGTGCATTTGAACATCTATTTTAGATTTTACATAGTAGTTCTCATCTAGTGTTTCCTTCATTTGCCAAAAGTCTTCTTCTATGTTGCTTGAATGCAGTTTGAAGAACCCTACAAGTTTGCTAACAGCCAGTATGTTGCTTTTATTTTATTTTTTTATTTATGTAGTGCTTTTCTTGTATTCTTTTCAGTTGCCAGCAGCAGTCTGTCTCTGCTGCTAGATAGCCCCGTTACCTGCTTGAATAATTACTAGATTACGTGCACTGGAAAGTGCACTTGTTTCAAATATATCAAGTGAAGATATACATTGTATGATTATATATTTGCTCTCCCACCTGATCATCTAGCAGAATGATGCAAGCTCAGAAGAATCGTCCATTTATATCAGAGGGCATGACATGACACTAGGCAATTTCTGAGTGCTGAATGACTTTTGGCAAGTTGCATTGCCTTGCAGAGGATAATGGGGTGTATTCCAAAAATTGGGCACATGGGGTGTATTCTGCGGTAATTTGGACACTGGGTGAGGATGCTAGTAGAATCTTGGAAAAATTACTAGTATTTTATGACTGGGCATTTGTCAATACCAGTACCAATACTTAATTATCAGTAATTTTACCAATATTCTACTATCACTTTACTTATCCCTCTTCTCACCCTAACCCACCATCTACCTACTCCTAACACTAATCTACTCTCTACACCAATATGTGCACCGTAATCTCCACCACTAAAGTGTTCCTTTCACTGATATCTGTGCTGCCTTCCATTGCTGCAAAATTTCATTGATAGGTGGCGCCTCCAGTGTCCAAATTTACACTGGCTGCCGCTGTTGTGTATGTGGCACACATATTACCAGCCCACCACCAGCGCCCAAATTACTGGCATTGTTCGTTCTGCTATGCCCGATAGTAAGTGTATTGTACACATTTCCAGGATACTGCGCGCTACATATTTACACAGCATGCGATACAACATTGCAACGTAGGTAACGCGGGTCACACTAATCATGAAATGTGTGCTACATTACTGTCGGGAATAGCAGTACATTTGTTGTACTATCCCTTCCCACTTTGCTGAATACACCCTTTTGGGAGATGAGCCTACGAGATCCAAAAATCCGAATGTAGTCCGCAAACTCCAAATCCATGAAATCCAAATTAAATTTAGCTTTGTCTGAACTTTGCACTTTGTTCTTGTCTGCATGTACAAATGAATAGTCACAATATTCCTTAGCCAATAAACAGTACTATTAACTAAAATGAGCTCTAAATTAGCCCTAACATTTTCAGTAAGTCTTTTATCTCAGTAATAAAAGAATAAAACTCAGAATCTGGCTAATAAGAATATTCTGGAAATTTAAACCACCTGTAAAACAACATGTAAAGTAAACATGTAAGGGAAAGAAACATATATAAAATCCTGGCTGTCTTAACCCTGTGAGGGAAAAAAAAACAATATTTCCTTATGAAGCTAAAAAAGTAAGCATCAAAGTTTGGTATTTGTGGACCACAGTTTTTGGCTTTTCCCACTGCAGTATTGGCCCCATTTAAGTCTAGATTGTTACACGTTCTGACAGAGTTCTCTTGTATATAATGTATGAAGAAACTCTTTGGTAAATGCACACAGAAAGGATAAAACAGATATCATCCACAAATTATTTAGGTTGATATCTGTTTTGGAATTGTAATAGCATAACCTTAAAATTCAAATAGTAGCAGAATTCTGAAAGCCACAAAGGAGTATAAAATGGACACATCCTGTAATGAGGTAGTTTAAATTCTTTAGCACCGCTGATCACTGCTTTGTGTAGGTCTATTGATCACAAACCTTTTACTTTGTTAACATAGCAGATGTACAGTTATTAATTTTGGATCGGGTCCATGCACATTTTCCATGGAGATCAGAAGAGCTAATTAGAGAGGACACAGTTCCCTGTGAACAAGAACAATGCTTCCACTTTCCTAACCAAGGCTCACTCATAGCAACACAGAAATGAAGTCCAAGACACTGACAATATTATAGTCCTATAATTAACCTGCTAAATCAACGAAACCATTTTCAAACAAAAGGCATAACCCTGGTTTTATGAAATACTTCTGCACATCATAAATATGCTTCTCATGCAAAAAATAAAATACTCAGAAGACTCACTGAGGACACACGCTACAAGTACATGTTTGTTCAGTGCCCAGTAACAATGAGCATTCAGTCATGTGGATATTTGCCTGGGAGCAGATGGATGCAACCCTACAGTTTAAAGGCATTTTGTTTTGTTCTCTGCATTTTCTATCTCAGTGACTAGAATGCAATTTGTTAATTGGCTCAATAATAATAAAATCCACTAGACTATCAAATGCTCCAATTAAATAAGAAAAAAATGTTACAAAAGAAGTATGCAATAAACACGGGTCCCTATGTGACTGTGAAAGACTGAAAATAAATCATTATTCTACATATTGCTGTCAGCCATGCAAATCTATGTTTTGAAGAATTTCACAAATAATTGATCGTATGCTTCATAAATGTGACACAGATCTTCTGGACACTTGTAGGTTTTTTTTTGTAGCTGCTAATAATTAAAGTCTGATTATTGATGGCAAAGAATTTGCATACAACCAGTAGGTCTCTAGCTTGTAATGATGCATGTTTTTACAAAAAGTGTTTTTTACTCCAGACTGGCAAAACTGACCGGGGCCATACACTGCTAGGCAATCACAAAAAATAACCTTTATAAAGAGACTGGTAAAAAATTCATGGAGTATTACAGAAGTCTGAAAGAACAAATAAGCTGTATAAATAAGTAATATTAGCTGCATAGCATACACCACCTCTTAGTACTGAATCATTTTTTTCCTGTTGGGCCTTGACTGTTTCTCTGATTATAGCTTCTATATAGTTTATCCAGTGTAGACTTCTTGGTATCATTTTTGGGACACACAGTGCTTTTTTTTGGTAATATATATTTAAAGCCTCTTTTACATTTTTTTTTTTTTACGTTGTGAAGTGTGATGAGCTGCCCCTGCCGCTTCCCGCCACAATGCAAAAAATGACAATCAGATGACCCTGCAGCAGAGTGTGCCAACAGGGTCCTGTGCATAGCGCCGCCCCCGTTCAGTGACATACATCCTGCTGGGCATATGTGATCAGGGCTGGCGCTACAATGAAGGCAAGGGGGGCAATTGCCCCCAGGCCCCCCCAATCATTCACTTAACCCTGTGTTTGCTTCTGGTGATTTGTAAGGTTCTGATTTGCTGTGATGACTTCCTGGTTTTACACATGATCATGAGCAGCAAATCAGAGCCTTACAAATCTATCAGCTAATCAAACTGATCACATGCTTCTCCATGAGTTCTCCTAGACAGGGCCCTCCCTACTAACCACCCCCTTCCCTATGTCAGATAAATCTATCTTAACCTCCTCATTGTCATGGGGCGGCTGGAGAGAGTGGGCCTTGGGCGTTAAAAAGTACAAATACAGCCCTGGCCACTAGAGCAGTCACAGGGGAGACACAGAACTGTGTGTTGGAGAGAAGACTAGCTGAACTTCCTGACGGTGCTGACTGGTGAGTTATACTGGTGCTTCTGCTTGCATTACTCTGCATTTGAGGGGGGGGGGGAATAGGCTACCTATAACATGGGTACATCTGGCTAACGATAATAGGGGAGACTACTAATACTAGGGGTTCAGCTGTAAATGTATACTTGGAGGGCTACCTAATCCTGGGGGGCGTGCATCTGTCTTTCTATACTGGGGGGCTACCTAATCCTGGGGCCACATCTGTTTATCTATACTGGGAGGCTACCTAATCCTGGGGGACACATCCGACTATCCACACGGAAGGGGGGGTACCTAATCCTTGAGGACATATCTGGCTACCTACATTGGGGGGCTACCTAACCCTGGGGGCACACCTGGCTATCCATATTGGGGGAAACCACCACCACGGCAGCACGCAATGGCAGTGGCCCGGAAGGGGGGTGGTCAGGGGGGCCCCCAAGACACTTTTGCCCCGGGGCCCCATTGGAGCTAGAACTGGCCCTGTATGTGATCTCTGGGACTTTTTGACCACAATGCTCATATGACTCAGAGAGTGCCAACTGACTTCTCTTCTGACAGCTATGGATCCTGCCTAGTAAATAATGGTGGGTTCTGAAACTTTTATTCAGCCAATGTACTGTTTGCTCTGAGAATATGAGTGCTATATTGGAGGAGTAGCTGTATGACTGCCATAAAAAGTACACTTGACTTTGATAATACTTTCTTTTTCGGTAATTGTTTTATTTTTTTGCCTTATCTTTAGCACTGCTTGTTTGTTGTATGCCTAAAGAGTTTTACAAAGATACAATGAAAAACAGATAAGAAGAGATGCAGTTTGTAAATTAACCCTAATGTGAAATAATTCACCTGAAAGATCCACCGGAAAAAAATGAGGTGGTGTGAATCTGGTGAATGTCTCTGATTACGGGTGGTGGTGTCACGAGTTTGGGCACTGTGATTCACACTGCACGGGCTGTTTGAAGTGGTTTTGAAGTGTGTGGACTTGTGAATACAGGATTACGCGATGTGTAGTTTGTTTCCTATTCTTAGGTTATAGTGATTGAAGTGAGAGCGCAGTGGATTTTTTTCTACTATTCTACAATTTACAAGAAGTGTTTTGTGCATCAACCACAGTGCTGAAATAGTAGCTACTATCTAGCACTAACCTTTAAAGAGAACCAGAGACGAAGCACCCTCATGTATTTTATTACATTTATCAGTGGGAACATGACAGTAAACACCTACCCTGCTTTTAGTTTTATTCTTCTCAGTCTAATCTATCTGTTATCAACTGTAATGAGAATCCACCGACTGATTCAGTCGAGGTTTGATATAATAATCATCATTATATATAATATAATATAATATAGAATATAATATAATATATATATATAATATAAATAATAGATAATATAATAATATAATAATAATATAATAATAATATAATATAATATAATCATTATAGCTGAGTCACTCTTCTGTGGAGTCTTTTCAAGCCCAAGCCTGCCCCCTCCTAGCTCAGATTTCCTACTCAGAGCTGTTGACATGGGAGGGGCTGCTGCTGCCGAGAAAGAAGCTCTGAAACAGACAGTGTATCTGTGTGCAGTGTGCTGCCAGTCATTATCTACTGTATGCAGTTTCATTTCTATGAGAGACACTTCCTACAGGCAGCCACACAGCATACCAGAATAATCAAGTTGAAAGCAGACAGATGAAAGGCTGCAGCAGCCCTGCTTGTCTATAGTCTCGTATAGCCTAGACAGCACATCCAGAACAACTCATACTCCGGAAGCAGAAGGGATATGAGCCGGCGCCTATATTGCAGGAGCAAACGCAGGATTTTTAAGGGGGGGATTCCTGAAAGGTCCAGAAGCACTTATGTCCTCGAGTGCTTCAGAATACAGGTGGCTCTATACTGCCCATGCACAAAAGTGCGCTGGCGTATTACGGAGCTGCCTATCTTTGGAAGTACTCAAGGACACGAGTGTTTCTGAGGGCTTCTGGTAGCAGCAAATTTGAACGGGGTACAGCGCTGGAACAACTCCCCGAGAGAGAAGCGGGAGATAGACTTTGTTTGGACAATTCAGTGGAATATGCCACATAGTGTCACATAGCGCAAGCGATACCCATATGATGCAGGGATATATGCATCTGCGGAAGATGGCGGCGCTATATAAATACTAAATAATAATATTTTGCCTAACCAGAATTGCACTTTTATTTAGCTTTCCTGTATGACAAGAAGACACAGCCAGCACTAGGGGAAGAGGGAAACAAAGGTGAATGAAGGAGGCTGGTGCACACCAAGAGTGCTTCTGAGCGTTTTTCAAATCAACAGTGATTTGAAAAGCGCTTGGCTAATGTTACCCTATGCCAGTGTTCTCACAGCAGCGTTGTGACTTTTTCGAAATCGCACGTATACTGCATGTAGCATGTTTTTGAGCGATTCATTCAAAAATCGCTCTGAAAATCGCTTCACAAAATCACACTCACAAATTGCTAGCGATTGCTATTGTCATTTTGGCGTTGCACTAGCCCAGAGAGAGGAGTGGAGAAATTGAGAATAGCCTGAGATGGAGCAGAGAACTTATCTGTATTGTAGTCCCACATCAGACAGGTTACTTGCCTGTAATCGGACTCCTGTCCCTGCCAGTCTCCCACACAAGTCAGAAAGACGCCCTCCTGGAGTCTAGGGACTGTCAAAAACTTTTCAACTTGTTCAACCTCCTGAGCGATAATCCCGAGCTGAGCTCGGGGTATATCGCGCAGGAGGATTTCTCAGGCCCTGGTGGGCCGATTTGCATAATTTTTTTTTGTTACATGCAGCTAGCACTTTGCTAGCTGCGTGTAACTTCCGATCGCCGCCGCTCGCCGCCGATCCGCCGCTACCCGCCGTGCTGCGCAGCCCCCCCCCCAGACCCCTTGCGCAGCGTGGCCAATCAGTGCCAGGCAGCGCTGAGGGGTGGATCGCGACTCCCTCTGACGTCACGACGTCCATGACGTCGGTGACGTCATCCCGCACCGTCGCCATGGCGACCGGGGAAGCCCAGCAGCAAATCCCGTCTAAACGGGATTTCCTGCTTACTCTTACTCTGATCGCCGAAGGCGATCGGAGTGGGTGGGGGGATGCCGCTGCGCAGCGGCTATCATGTAGCGGGCCCAGGGCTCGCTACATGATTTAAAAAAATTTTTTTTTTAAAAAGTGCTGCGCCCCCTCCTGGGCGATGCAATTGTATCGCCCAGAGGGTTAACACCTTATCCACACATGCAGTCATTATAACAATGGGGAGAGACCAGACAGATGTTTGCCCACGGACCCTGAGTCCAGGCAAGCTCTGCATCATGCTGTGCATATTTACCAGCTTGCCTGCCCTCTAATTGCATCATGTCTGACACTTCTGTGCTGTGGAGAGTCCGGGACTCCAGAATCAACATTCTCTCACTGCAGGCTGCATCTTCTTGTGGGGGAAGCTCAGCTGGCTCTCTCATTCTATTAGCTGGAGGCAGGGCTGGGCCGAGGCATAGGCTGGAGAGGCTCCAGCCTCAGGGCGCAGTGTAGGAGCGGGCGCAGAATTCATCCAGCTGTCATTCCTAATTGTGTTTGAAGCAGAAATAAATAAGAAAAGGGGATACATGGCAGTGACTGCAAGCCAGATAACTAGATATTAAGGTGTTGGGGAGGTTGTGGGCCCTGTGGCGCCTCTTAGTCTAATATCAATTAGTGTGTGATGGCTGGGGTGGGAGGGATGGGGGGGCGCACTTTGGTGTCTCAGCCTTGGGTGCTGGAGGACCTTGTCCCGGCTCTGGCTGGAGGGAGGCACCAGAAGTAAGAAGGGAGGGAGAATGAGGCTGTTTATATTATGCAGGCTTCCCTGGCTGAATACACAGTTCAGTGCAGGAGGGGTATTCCAGACACCCGGAATAGCCCCCTCCGTTAGCCAGTGTATTGGATATTTCCTGGAGCAATAATGGATAAAAAAACACTCAAAAAGGCACACCAGAGTGGCGAAATGATCAGGTAGAGCATTTATTCTTTACAAGCTATCAACTGATATGTTTATTTTGTGTGAATCGTTCATCTCTGGTTCCCTTTAAACTTACCCTCATACCAATTGCTCCGAAACTTAACCTAATTCTCACAACCTCCCTAAACTTAAAGAGACTCCGTAACAAAAATTGCATCCTGTTTTTTATCATCCTACAAGTTCCAAAAGCTATTCTAATGTGTTCTGGCTTACTGCAGCACTTTGTACTATCACAGTCTCTGTAATAAATCAATGTATCTTTCCCTTGTCAGACTTGTCAGCCTGTGTCTGGAAGGCTGCCAAGTTCTTCAGTGTTGTGGTTCTGCTATGAACTCCCCCCTCAGGGGGGAAAGAAACACACAAATGATCTCTTGAGATTCAAAAGGAAGGCTGTATACAGCCTGCTTGTGTATGGATGTATTTTCTATGTGTGGACATGCTGTACATCAACCTACTTCCTGTTTTGGTGGCCATTTTGTTTGTTTATAAACAAACTTTTTAAAACAGTTTTTAACCACTTTTAATGCGGCGGGGAGCGGTGAAATTGTGACAGAGGGGAATAGGAGATGTCCCCTAACACACTGGTATGTTTACTTTTGTGCGATTTTAACAATACAGATTCTCTTTAAATGCTGATTTAATACTGAATCAGACCCAACAACTAACTGACAGATTAAACTGTCTCTAATGCTGGGAATACACAATGAGATTTTCCAGTCGATTTACTGTCCGATCTTATTTTCTTATCTTTTCTTATCAATTTCTATTCACTTCTATGAGAAATCGATCAGAAAAATGAACAAAAATAACATCGGAAATGATCTATCAGACCATCTATCTGCTGAAAAAACGTATTCCCAGCATAATAGAGAAAACCTTTTCCCATGGGTAATTTCATCTTATCTTATCAGTTTTCTGCCTTATCTATTAAAATATTTTCAGCTCCAAACAGGAAAAAATAGTAACTAATAATATCAAAATTAATTTAACCAGGAACAGGAACAGCTTATTTTAAGTGCTTTTTTTCTTGTAATGTACTGAAAACTTATTTTTAGATGAGGTGACAAAAATATAACACAGGATAAATCGTAAAAAGAAATTTCAATGTGAATAGCACTGATTAACTAAATTACTGCACTGAAATGTATGGGCACCACAGAGTTGAAATTTAATCCAAGTTTGAAAAAATGCATTCTGTTCATCGCTGTCATTTGCTTGCTAGATTTGTCTGAAATGCTGGTTATCACTCATAATTAATGTCTGGCTGTTTTACTGTTTCATTTTACTTGTTTATTTTAAAACACTCCTGAGCTGGGACAAAAAAGTGGATTTTTACTTCATCCAGCCCCCAGTAGTCTGTCAGCGTAAGCGCTGAATGCTTCCAGTGGTGGAACATAATCGAGAAGGCACACGCATGGGACTACGCATGCGCAATAGTTGCAACTAGAATTCCAGTTGCAGATCTTTCTAAGGGGGCACAGGAGGGGACATTGGAACCTTACAGACTATGGGTCTGGAAGAATCCCCAGGTAAGTAAACAATACTTTTTTGTCCCAATACAGGTGTGGTTTAAAGTATCCTCTTCTGCTAAGAAAGTTGTTCTGGTCACCTCCCAGTCTATCACCATCATCTATTTTTTGTTGGGTCTCAGTTTAAGTAATCATAGAACTTTACATACAGTAGCTTTCTATTATTATAGATTGATTGCGAACTGAAAATGCTAACAAATTGCTTGTAATAAAAAACACATAGCTTTATTTAAAACGAACAAACATTTGCAATTCCAGAGAAGACTTGTACCCTTACTCCCTTTCTACAAGCACACTCCTATATGAAAAGTTTACAGACATGTGATATTTTAACTAAAATAGTTTGTGGGATACCTTTCAAAACATGCAGGGAAACATAAACATTTTGAGTGAGTGCTCTTCTATTTCAAATTAATCCTTCTGTGAATGGATACAGTCAAGCATATCGGTACCTACATCCAGAGCAGATGTGAAAAATGAACTTGCTTTATTTCAAAGAAAGGAATGCCGCTTATTTTTTACTTCGTAATTAATGTGCAGCTATGTCTGTCAAAGACCAAGCATATGTTTATAAGAGCTTGAACAGTCTACAAATTTCCATCCCATAGAATAAAATTCAATTTGTACCTATTTAATTGTACTGAATGGCTTTGTTGAGCTTTTTGAGATGTTTTCAGTTTTGCTTTCAGTGTAAAATTTGCATGAGTTACCATACTGAATAAACACAATTGAAGAAACTAATATGTGAACAAATAAGTTATAGCATGTTTTATGTCTAAATCAGAGTGATTGAATTTCTGAAAATACTCACTTAGCAGAGCACTTATTTTTTCAAAGTCATAGAGAAATGCAGGGTTTCTTCTACAGGAGAAATTATGCAGTATAAAATATGATGTGGACATGACAGATTATCATGGATTCGCATTTGGTGACAGCAGACACTATTGCAGCACCTTCCATCCAGCTACAAAGGGGATCCATCATTTATTTTGTTTCTAACTTGCCTCAACAAGTTAGTGTTACCCCTTCCTTTTAAAGAGACTCTGTAACAAAAATTGCATCCTGTTTTTTATCATCCTACAAGTTCCAAAAGCTATTCTAATGTGTTCTGGCTTACTGCAGCACGTTCTACTATCACCATCTCTGTAATAAATCAATGTATCTTTCCCCTGTCAGACTTGTCGGCCTGTGTCTGGAAGGCTGCCAAGTTCTTCAGTGTTGTGGTTCTGCTATGAACTCCCCCTTCCAGGCCCCTCTATGCACACTGCCTGTGTATTATTTAGATTAGGGCAGCTTCTCTCTTCTCTCTTATCTTTTACAAGCTGGATAAATCGTCCTCTGAGCTGTCTGGGCTTTCACATACTGAGGAATTACAGACAAAGGCAAAGCTGTTTGCAGGAAGAAAGGAGCAGCCTAAAACTTCAGTGCATGAGAGCTGAAGGGGGAAAGAAACACACAAATGATCTCTTGAGATTCAAAAGGAAGGGTGTATACAGTCTGCTTGTGTATGGATGTATTTTCTATGTGTGGACATACTGTACATCAACCTACTTCCTGTTTTGGTGGCCATTTTGTTTGTTTACAAACAAACTTTTTAAAACTGTTTTTAACCACTTCTCTACCACAGGGTTTTTCACCTAAAAACCACAGCAATTTTCACATTTAAGGGAGGCAAGGGTTAATGGGGGTATAATTTATTTAAAAAAAACCTCACTGATGCTGATCAGTCACTAATGCTGTGTTAGTTATCTGAGATCCTCTCACGAGTGATCTCAGTAACTGTAACAGCATAGTGACTGATACAATGTTTACACACATTCTGCATGAATAAGCACTGTCATTGGCTTTGTGAACACATGTTCACATCAGCCAATCACAGACCAGCGGGTGCCCGACGCGTATGCACGTCCGCGTGCACGTGAACGCGGACGCGATCGCGCATGCGAACGCGATCGCGCACAGCAGGAAAATAAACAGGAGTTGCCTATCTACGCCCCTGTGACTCAGGTGAATTTTAAAGGGGCGTAGATAAGCGTGGCAGAGGTTGTTAAGTGGTTAAACCACTTTTAATGCGGCGAGGAGCGGCGAAATTGTGACAGAGGGTAATAGGAGATGTCCTCTAACGCACTGGTATGTTTACTTTTGTGAGATTTTAACAATACAGATTCTCTTTAAGTATTAAGTATTTGTAATCACAAGTGCATCCAGTTATGAACGTGATTAATGTTTTTTGTGTGTTTTTTAGTTGTCATAACATTTTCGTGGTATCATTGTTTGGAGTCAGCCTTTCCACAGGTCACATAATGGAAAGGGAGACAACAGGCTTGCAGAAAGAGAGGTGGCACATTTCGGTGCTTACTGTCAGACTGATTCCAGTGTAATTAATGTCACCACATGCATTATATGCACTCTCTTAAAGACTTTGGCTTGAGTATGGGGTGAGTAAGTAAGTTATTGTTATCTTCTCTGCGGAACTGGTACCAACTCAGGTTAACCGGTAAACAAGGACAAAGCTTGTCTACAGCAAATGTTGGACATGGTATAGCATTTCAATTATATTAGTCCCTATGAGGAACCACACTCTTGGTCAGCAAAGTGGTATCAGAGGCTAAAGAGCAGATATCAATTGTAGACATACAACTATACTGGCAGGAATGTATGCTACCTATCTACCCCAAAATAAAAGATACCTTAATTTAGTTGACTGATGTCAGAAGGTTGTGGATCTCTGATAACAACTGGATATGCATCTGCATCAACAGGATCTTCCACAGTTCCTGTGATGAACATTACCATCTTCTCCTCAACAAGGGGTAGGAAACTGAAAATTCAGGATATCACAGCAGCAAGAGATGTCCTGACCTAGAAAATTGACCTTCATAAGACATAAGGGAATCTTATAATTTGAGCAGAAACTACAAAACAGTGTGAAATGGCATACATTTGGAAGAAAATCATGGTTTATTCTGGATCCTACAGCTTCTTAATGGCAGGATAGAACATTTGACATTTTTTATAGGACATATAAAACTGAACTGTATCTTGTCAGAATGAATAATCAGCTGTAATCCTAGTGCTTCCTATGTGAAGTTGCAGTGCTAATTACTGTTGAGAACAAGCAACTACCAAATGAATGTAGAACATCACCATTTGCCATAGGAGTTGACAGACTGGAAGGTGTAAGTGTGATGGTGGTCCTAATGAGTATAAAAAAGACCAGTTATAGATTAGGCTTAAAGGGACACTTAAGTAAAAAAAAATGAGTTTTACTCACCTGGGGCTTCCAATAGCCCCCTGCAGCTGTCCGGTGCCCTCACCGTCTCCCTCCGATCCTCCTGGCCCCGCCGGCAGCCACTTCCTGTTTTGGTGACAGGAGCTGACAGGCTGGGGACGCGAGTGATTCTTCGCGTTCCTGGCCACAATAGCGCCATCTATGCTGCTATAGCATATATCATATACTATAGTGCAGCATAGAGGGTGCTAATGTGTCTGGGAACGCGAAGAATCACTCGCGTCCCCAGCCTGTCAGCTCCAGTCACCGAAACAGGAAGTGGCTGCCGGCAGGGCCAGGAGGATCGGAGGGAGACGGCGAGGGCACTGGACAGCTGCAGGGGGCTATTGGAAGCCCTAGGTGAGTAAAACTCAATTTTTTTATTTGACTTAAGTGTCCCTTTAAAGTAAACCAGAGATCTTCTAAAGTTTAGAATCCAAATGAAAGATTTGATATTTATCTGGGGTTTCTTCCCGCCCCATAAACATGTCTGAGTCCCACGCCATCCTCCCGCGGTCTGCCGTTCAGCCGCGATCAGCCCCGGTAACTGGCTCAGTCACGCCAGTCCAGGTCTACTGTGCATGCGTGGGAGGTCCGCGCGTGCGCATAAGACACAGACTGGACCTGACTGAGCTAGTTACCGGGCTGATCACGGCATGTTTATGGGGCGGGAGAAAGCCTCGGGTAAGTATCAAATCTTTAGTTTTGAAGATCTCTGATACACTTTAAGAAGGCTCAGCTGAGCTGGGTCACTTATACCTTTATTAATATAGCCAATATATTGGAAAACAGAGGAAGAACTTTGACTGTAATGTTTAATTTCTCTGTCTCATTTCATAGACAATGCTTTGTGTTATCATCATATATATTTATCAAATTTTCACTTCAGTTATTTTTTTAAATTGAACATACTGGCTTGAAGGGAATCCAAAGGGTAGATACTTTAAACACCAAGAGGAAACTTGCTTTAGCATGGGGAAAATGAACCCAGAACCCAAATGCCATACATTGTTATATGATTTTTATGATTATATTGTTGATATGAGTTTTATAGCGCCATCATCTTCTTTGGCGCTGCTATGGTCCACAAAATCTCATTTGAGCTCAGATTATTTCAGCATGTTATACACCACACGCGCTTTCTCAAAAGATCTTAGTTAGGAAGCTTTTTGATCCCTTTCAGCCCCTTACACACTCCTAGGAGTTCTGGTTCGCCATGAGCTTGCTGGGCAATCTGTAACTTTGGGTGTTTCAAGTCCTACCCCATAGAGCCATATTAAATAATCCATGCATTGTCGGATTAGTGTGGCTCTGTAATATTAATAAACTGACACATCATTGCATTCCAGCGGATCTGGAGGTGTGTTTAGCTATCAGAGACAACAACAAGATGATTTGCATATTCAGCTGTGATGCACTGGGGGACACCTCAGAGCTCACTCCAACCTGAATAATTGCAAATACCTTCTGTTTCAAGATGGAAAACTTCTGATTTCCATATCATTTTAGTAAGTAGGCTTGTTGGTCTCTTTCCGCACCTTACACACTCCTAGGAGTTCTAGTTCACCATGAGCTGGCTGGCCAATCTGTAACTCAACAGATCCTGAATCACATATTGTAATCTGTCCTTGAAATTTGTAAGTAGTGCAGCAGGAGCCATTTATGGACACTCTGCTAACGTAAGAAATATATTTTCTAGGGCCAGCAATTTGAAGAACATTTGAATACCAGTATTATAAAGATCTTGTAATTTTTTTTTCTATAAAGGATAATCTTTTAAAATGTTTTTCAAATGTGCTACTACTTATATCTGGGCACTAAGTAGAAAAGTGTGTTTGCTATTTTTCCTATGAATAAGCCCCTTGATTAGCTGATGACCTCAAATAAATCACTTTTAAAGTCAGCATTTTACAAAAAACCACCAATGACACATGCCTCTTAAACTCTGTTCCATCTCATGCAGAGTGAACTTAATTATGGCACTGAACAATCAGAAGTAACAGCCCTGCCCACGTAGTCTATTGACAAATTCTTCAGCTATTCTGCTTCCAATCATGTGACTACTGACCACATTTTTTAGGATAGCATTTTTAGCTGCCGAAACCAGTTTTTAAAAAAGTAACATAGGAGAACTTGGCTAACTGAACTGCCATATATTTAGATTTGTGCTTGGAGCCAAATTTTAATTTGAAGTAATATGTGCTGTGCCTGTAGTTTTTCCTATTTTTTTATTTACTTTTTTTGCAGGACAGTGGGATAATGTAATGTGATGAAAAGGGAAGTGGACATATATATACAAAAGAGGTAAATTATTTTACAAACACGTCTTGCAATTCACACGTGATAAATGCCGTAGACAAATACGTTGGGGAATATTGATCATGAGCGGACGAGGAGAAAAATGGTTTAATGAGATCAATGCGAACATGCTGAAGACACAGGGAATTCCATCAGCTGCCTGTTTTGGGTAAAGAATATCAGAGAGCTCTGACATCAGAATTGATTATATGAGTTGAGATGTTAACATCCCCTGAGTCTATCCTGTCTTCTGGGTGATAAGTAAATGCATTTTCTTTCACATACACAGTCAGCCATACTCAGCTGTTCAATAGAACCTTTGGGGGAAAGGTAAAAAATAAATAAAATAAAGATCCTTATAATCTCAGGTTCTCAAGGCGAGATGTGCATTAGAGAATTTCTAAGTAGCTCTGTGTACAGTAATAAAAATATCACACAAGCATAAATGCACAATAAAGCTAATAATAAAAATGTTGACAGTGGTCTAGCTACAAATTAGCTGATCTGGTCACAAGGGTTGTATAGTGAGAGACCTGTGTTCTATGGTGACTTTGGTTAGAAGATCAGTGTCCTAAAACATGTTGTGTGACCTTGTAATTCCAAAACATTATTGTGCTCATATATAACTATGCTAACATAATATAGCAAACACTTAGTCCGTGACCTCATAACAGTTCATGTGCGAGACACATCACTGCCTGCCTGGCAAATGTCATCACCAGGCAAGGCGTGCCTAACGGCTGAAATCTTCAAGTCAGGGGTTAATTAAATAATGTTCATAGTGTATAGATATTTTTCTAGTTTTTTTTTTACAATGCTATACAATGACATGTGTAAAGCATTTTTCTCCCATAGCACTCAAAGCGCATAGATATGTCTCAAATCAATACAGGGTTTCAGGCTGGACAGAGGAAATAGTCAGATGTTCATAAATGCCAGACTAAACAGGTGGCTTTTCAGTTTGGACTTAAATGCAACCAGGGATGGAGTTGTCCTAATTTGGTGTGGCATGGAGTTCCAAAGTGTAGGGGCAGCCTAACACACAGTAAATTAACCATCTTTGATATTACAAGAAATCTAAAATAACATTTTGGTCACTCAAAAAAGTTTAAGGATCTCACAAAGCAGTAGCCCAACTTAGTTTAACAGAAACTGGGCGTGCACTGAGCATTCAACAGTTCTCCTCTCCTCCATTATTTGTTGGTAATTTATAACTCAATTTACACTGGTTCAATGATATATGAAGATACTAAGGAGTTATCAAGCACAGTTGAAGGCTTGTTTAGACATGAAGTGACACGCAGAGTCAAGTCAGGGGGCCTATTTATAAATACTTTTTTGTAAATACATTTTTGTACTCCATTTTAAAAAATCCATTTACAGTACCTCTTTATAATAATAACTACGAGTTGTACTTAGTTCACCAAACTGTAAATAGTTTAAAATGGCAATATGCAGTGCCATTCTATTGAATGTAGTTAGTAGTAGTAACCTCCATTACTGTTAGTTATTGTAGGAACAAGTAAAGTTACATACACACCCCACTGGCTTGCATTGTGGTCATCTGTGGCTGCTTCTGAAAGAGGCATTTTGTGGCAAATTACGAAACTGGGTATTTGAAACAAATCCACTAATTTCTACTGTTTTCCATTGTAGCCTTTGAAAATCGTGAAAGTTGTTTGGCAGTGTCTAAGTGTGAATAAGGCTGACTGTCACAATTAAAATATGGTGATTGTGAATTATGGCGATGGATGACAGCAGAAATTGACAATTTTCTAAAAATGGTGACCAGGCTGAGAAGTTGTGATCTTTTATAAACCTTGCAATTTGAAAAAAATCCACTATCTTGAAGAAAAAACTACACTTTTCTGGTAAACAGCCTTTTTTTTCTTTCTTTATAATAGTCCCCTAGGTATCTTTTCCTGATCCTCAATCATGAAATAATGCAGAGAAAGAAGAATGCAGGCCAGGATTCAGGAGAGGGACACTTGTACAGAAGATTAGCATCAACATATCAGGACATCCTGAAACAATACGACACAACATACAAACCTTTCTTATAACATTAATTTACAGATATGTCTGTAAAGGTTCTTATTCATCTAGAGTATGGTGTGTACAATTACATATCAGCCTTGCTGAGCTGGATATTCAGGAGGGAGAAAACCTAGTCCTATACTTTTTTTTTTTGTCTCTCACCACTCACTAAAACAGATCAGGGTGGTAATAGAACATCATTCCATTATGCTGAGAACATAACTACCAGCACAGAAGCAAAGCATGAGAATATCAAGCATCTTTATGATTTAAATGTCATAAGGACCAAGACTGAGCCTTTAAAAATGTAATGGTAAGGTAAAAAAAAAAGCACAAACAACAAGGAGAATCACAGAGCAACATAGTAATCCCACCCATAGCTAGAGTGTTGGGAAAGTTCAGGATGCATCCCAATTCTGTTTTCTTTAAAGGATACCAGAGCTGTATAAAGCTAGAGAAAAGGGGGGAGCAGGTATATACTATCACCTGTCCTGATGCCTACCGCTCCCCCCATTCTCCTCTCTGACCCCCTGTCTTACCTAAAAGCCCTCTTCTTCCAGTCACTGGAGTTGGGCTTTACTGCGCAGACGCTGGCCTAGCTGCGCATGTCCTACAGTGCACGCCTGTGGCCGGGAGCGCACTGCGCATGTACATAATGTAATCGTGACTGCACTCCCGGTCCGCGGTGCACAACCAAAGGACACGCTCTGCCGGGCAGTGCTTGCACAGTCAGCCACCACCCCGACCAGGAAGTAAGTTTGGAGGGTCGGGGGGCAGTGACTTAGGAGTAGGGGGGAGAGGTGGGCATGAGGAGAGCTCACTAAACATGCCTGCTCCCCCATTTTTAAATTATTTTTGTGCTAAGGTATCCTTTAAACTTTAACCAGTTCGGCCTATCTGGACGAGGAAGCTCTGCTGCTGCCACCGGCTGGTGCGCGCAATCGGGCGCGCCCCCGCACGCGCTCCCGCTGCCTGCCGCTAGCCCCCTGATCAGTGAATGGGAATATAATTCCCATTCACCGATCTAACTTCCCCGCAGAAATACCGACGCTTTCTCTCCAGAGTGCGCGGTATTTCTGCCCCCAGGAAACTTCACCCCAGCATTTTAGTTCCTGGATGCGAGATCGTTCGCATCCAGGACTTTTTTCACTGTAGCCATCTTGTGGCCAAATAGTAAACTGCACCCACATACATTTTTAATAAAAAAAAAATATTATTTTACATTTAAAATTAGCAGTTTCCCTCCCACACCAAAAATTACCTACATACACTTTTTTTTATTAAAAAAATAAAAAATACAATAAAAAAAAACCAAAAACAACATAAATAGTTACCCAAGGGTCTGAACTTTTTAAATATGCATGTCAAGAGAATATGTTATTATATTATTTAAAATTATAAGCTCATAAATAGTGATGGACGCAAATTGAAAAAATGCACCTTTATTTCTAAATGAAATATCGGCACCATAAATTGTGATAGGGACATCGTTTAAATGGTGTAATAACCGGGACAGATGGGCAAATAAAATACATGAGTTTTAATTACAGTAGCGTATATTAATTTCAAACTATAATGGCCAAAATCTGAGAAATAATGATTTTTTTCATTTATTTCTTAATCTTCCTGTTAAAATAGATTTAGAAAAAAATAATTCTTAGCAAAATGTACTACCCAAAGAAAGCCTAATTAGTGGTGGAAAAAACAAGATATAGATCAATTCATTGTGATAAGTAGCAATAAAGTTATAGGCGAATGAATGGGAGGTGAACGTTGCTCGGATGCATGAGATTTTCGGACTGCGGTGCTGAACCGGTTAAAGGATACCTTAAAGTGGATCCGAGATAAACTTTTACTGATTGCATAATTGTGTTCCTTTCAAATAGTTTATAGGGCATTCCTCAAGCCAAATACTTTTTTTAGTTTTAATACTCTAATTCTCTATAAACTAAACAAGCCTCACCCACAGCTTCTCCAGAGTGCCTTGACACTCTCAGACTCATGTAGCAAGGGCTTATGGGAACTCAGTCTGGGCAGGAGAGGAGGAGGTGTTAGTAGCCAGAGATTTCAGAGGCAGAGGGGAGGATAGAGGAGGAGAGGGGAGTGGAGTTTTCATAGGCTGAGGGATGGAGATGCAGATCAATGATTACAAACAGAACATGGCTGCTCTCATTGTATCACAGGAAGAGATAATCATGTACTGTTCAAGCTGTTAGCAGCTAGATTTGCTGTGTAAATTATCTAAACTTTATATAGGATATATAGACAAACTACTTGTTATAGTTCGTTTTCATCTCAGATCCGCTTTAAAGTTTAAAGGGAATCAGAGGTGATAATAGCATAATAGCATATAATACTTTACTTACCTGGGACTTCTTCCAGCCCCTAGAAGTCTGTGTATACCTCACCACAGTTTCATTGTGCTCCAGTCTTGTGGTGTCCCCTCCATAATGATTCTGTGCAAGCAATATCAAGGATTTCCAGAATTCTCACTGCATCTGTGAAAAGACCTTCAATATTTTTTAGCAAAACAGTAACATCTTAAGTCAACATAACTATTACATGATCTGTGGGAAAATAAAAAAAATAATTGTAGTTAGCAGAAAATATTAAGAGATTCCTTTAACAATATTTAGCAATCATAGTAAAGACACCCTGAATTTCAAACATTCTTTCTTTATGAAGCACAGAGTTTAATCTTTTTGTTCATTGTAATATGTACAATCTGGGTTAGCAGATAACATGCACTATTTTTGTGTTGCATGCATAAAGCATAACTTCTCAGATCCTGCATAAGTATAGGTGTGAGCTGATCTGCACACTTTCTTCAAGTCTATGTAGTACATGAGGACAGCATATTTGATGCCCTAAGCTAAACCTCTAAGAAGAGAGTAGAGCAGGGTCATTTGTGGCCAAAAAAGTGCCCCAGGCAAAGCAGTTCTTGTCCTCTCCATGCCACACAAATGTTTTGAAGAAGAAGGCCACAACCTATGTTAAATAGCTCTTCATGCACCAATAACAAATTAATAAGTTAAATATAGAAATTAAACAACAAGATTCCATAAGCGCTTGGCACTATTTGAAATGTTTATTGCCAAAAATAGTGAAGTTCTGACATCCAATATCAAAAACATTTATATCAAAAAAGGATGATGCTTATCACATCTGGTGATAAGTATCATCCTTTTTTGATATGAATGTTTTTGATATTGGATGTCAGTACTTCACAATTTTTGGCAATAAACACTCCAAATAGTGCCAAGCGCTTCTGGAATCTTGTTGTTTTGCTTAGCACTCTTGACTTTTTGCTTTGAGCACATGAGGAGTGATACACTGTCAGAGGTATGTCCACACTTGTTGCACTAACATTCCTGGAGACTATCTTTCTGTGTGCCTGCCCATACCTTTTCTTTCTGAAATTATGTTGTTTCTCAAAATACGTCTGTAAGGGATATTACGGTAAGTTATTACCAGGCCAGGTACACCTCGCCAGGCCAAATTCAGTGAACTCACATAATAAACCATTCCTATAATTATAAGGGGTTTGTGGCTTCCTAAAAACATGATATTGTTTATTTACAGCCTGAGTCTTTACATATTGTTCCAGGAATCTAAAAGTTTTGAGTGTGGCTAGCTCCAAACTGTGTATTGTGGTCCTGGTTATGAGTAAACCTCTTTTGAGACTCCTGTCCTGTCAGGAGCTGATCCGGCATGTCAGAAATGATTGATTTGACCCACCTATCTGATGGGAAGTTGCTTTGTGTGTACCAGGCATTGGGGAGTTGGTGATAGGCCTCATACCCAATCAGCTCACTCTATTTGTGATGAGGCAAAGCAATTATGTCACTTGTTGGCGTCCATCAGGAATTTGGAACTCTTTTGATCTGTGGAGTTATTTTGGAAAAAAAAAACAGTTTATTTATTTGGCAAGCAGTGACTATATGAGAAATGCCTTGAGCTACATATCTATAGAATAGAACAGATATATTTAATCACATTGCTGCAGTTTTGTGCCTGCTATCAGAATGTAACTATGCTTTGAGTCTTTGAACCAGATGTATTTACAGTCCGTTGCAGTAATGCTACACACATGACTCAGTGAGTGGTAGGTAACATTATTTTTAAAGGAACTATGCTGTACTAAAAGTTCTTTCCCTGGTATCTTCTTTTTGGGATACAGTAAAATGGATTACATTTTGCTCTCCTTTTCTCTCCATTTCTCTTTCTGTTTATTGTTTCTGTGTTTTGCACAGATGTTTCAAACATTTTTAAATGTTTAATAGTAGTTGCTATCTATGTTGTGAGACATGATGACCAAGTAGCAAGCCATGAGGCCAGTATGGAGTTAAAAATGCTGATTTGCAAAAATGAAGTGAGCTGAAGCTTTTTGTGTCCATGGTTGAAAGGCAAAAGTCTTGGATCGACATACTGTTGTAAAGCAAGAAGATGCGCACGTGAGAAACAGGCTATCATTCATAAAGCATTCCCGCATGCGGTAATGCTGAAAACAGCTGACTTTACTGACCACTTAGCAAAGTGTGAATTCATAAAAGCTGTTTCCGCATGAAAAGCTGACATTCCCGAGCAGAGCCAATAGCAGTATCTCAGCAACACTATCAAATGTGTGTGCTAGGACCAATATAGATACAATTGTAAAGAAAAGGAGAGCTAGGCCCTTAAGAAACAGCACCACACATATATAGTATTCAAAATATGCTAAATTTATTTAACAATATTATAACATCACTATAGAACCATAAAAACAATTAAAATAGTTATACGGCCTGTAGCATCAAGGAATCACTTTGATAGCATAAAAATATTGCATAGATAATGAACGCCCAGTTATACTAAAGTCATTAGTGAACAAAATTACCCTGAGGCGCTCAAGAAAGAGCTACCTACAGGGTTTGAACCCAGGTTCAGTATAGAGCTATGAATGGTGAGTATAGTGATAAACATACCAAATGACAAGTGTCATAATGACCAAAGGTGAAATCAAAGACATATACCATCAATATGATGCAATAAAGAGACTATGAGCAAAAGCTGTGACTATGATACCGCATACTGCACAAGTGACACAGTGATAAGGAAGCAATATACTTATCTGGATCAGGGCGCAAGCCACCAGGCAGGAAGAGGGAGAGAGAGGACCTCGGGCGGATGTCTCCACCAGTTCCCGAGCAGAGCGGTAAATTACCGCCTTGTGCAGGGGCGGACTGACAACTCATGGGGCCCCCGGGCAATAGGAGATTTTGGAGCCCCTTACCAGTGTCGCCCACATTTCATGTGATTTTTGTACAGAGTAAGATATATATATATATATATATATATATATATATATATATATATATATATATATATAATAATTTACTGACAGATATTTTATACAGATAAAAAAATGGGTGTGGTCATGCAACAGAATGTGGGTGTGGTCATGGGTGGGACAAAATATACATGACCTTAGCAGTGGTGTAAAAGGTCTGCCGGGGAAGTTTGAGCTCCATATTAGAAGCTAAAGTTCCTCCTAGTGTAATAAATGTTATCATTGTTTTGGATGCAGGGCATGCATTTTTCAGTCTGAGGAGGTGTATGCCTATGCAATTAACCATTCAATTGCTGCATGTGTTTAGGAATGCGCAGCCTTCCCCCCACTTTTTTCTTAACTCTGCAAGTATATAACTATCAGGTTAGCTGCTCCCAGCCCCTTCTCCTGAGTTTCCTGTTTGCATGATAAGTAGTAGCAGATTTGCATATGATTTAAATCTGAATTGAATGCGAAGTGTGCAGAAAGCCTATTTAGGTGCTGAACACATGAGCTGGTTGTCATTTCAGATGCAGGCTTAGTGGTATGTGCTGGCGTTCTCCACGCTGTCCAGCAAAATGTAAGTTACACATTTTTTTTTGCTTAGCTGCTCCCAAGGTTTTAAATTTAGGTTAGGTCACTTGCCCGGAGGTTTGCCTCACCGTGACGCAAGTGTCTAGTACTTTATACTTTGCATGCAAACCATATTGAAAGCTTAAGTTCCTGCTAGTGTAATAAATGTTAGCATTGTTTTGGATGCAGGGCATGCAGTTTTCAGTCTAATAGAGGCGGTGTATGCCTATGCGATTAACCATTCCATTGCAGCATGTGTCTAGGGATGCGCAGCCTTCCCCCCACTTTTTTCTTAACTCTGTAAGTTTGAGCTCTGCCTTAGTGTTTCCCCCCAAAATACATGTAATCTGACAGCATTTCACCAAAAATCCACGCCATTTGGCAGAGGTTCCTCCAAAACACAGATAATATGGCAATCGTTCCCCCAAAATGACGTAATCTGGCAGCAGCAGTTTACCTAACATACACATAATTTGGCAGCGGTTGCCCAAAATTTGCATAATCTGGCAGCGGATCACCCAAAATACATGTAATCTTGCAGCAGTGGTTCCCCCAAAATACACATAATCTGGAAGCAGTGGTTCCACCAACATACACAAACTGACAGCGGTTCACCAAAATTACACATAATCTGGCAGCAGCGGTTCCCCAAAATACACTTAATCTGGCAGCAGCAGCGGTTCCCCAAAAATAGTTAATCTGGCAGCAGTTCCCCCAAAATAGGTGCCCCCAGTATAGGTAACAGGTCTAAAGGTATCCCCAGTGGAAGTAACCAGGTGAACTGGTGTCCCCAGTACAGGTATCCAGATCTATAGGTGTCCCCAGTATAAGTAGCCAGGTCCATAGGTGTCCCCAGAATAGATAACCAGGTTGATAGGTGTCCCCAGTTTAGATAGCCAGGTCTATAGGTGTCCCCAGAATAGGTAGCCAAGACTATAGGTGTCCCCATAATAGGTAGCCAGGTCTATGGGTGTCCCCAGTATAGATAGCCAGGTCTACAGGTGTCTACACAACAGTTAGCCAGGTCTATAGGTGTCCCCAGTACAGATAGCCATGTCTATAGGTGTCTCCAGTATAGATAGCCAAGTCTATAGGTGTTACCAGCATATGTAGCCAGGTGTATAGGTGTTCCCAGTATATGTAGCCAGGTGTATAGGTGTCCACAGTATAGCCAGGTCTATAGGTGTCCCCAGTATATGCAGCAAAGGTCTTTAGGTGTCCCCAGTATGTAGCTAGGTCTATAGGAGTCCCCGTATGTAGCCAGGTGTATAGGTGTCCCCCAGGAGGGGAGAACCGCAGTGAAGGGGGCAGTGTGCACAGCGTGGGGAAGGGGGAAGTCTCCCCTCCATCCCTCACCTTGGGGCCCCCCTTCCTGGCTCTCCCCTTTGGTATTTTTTAATCTCAGCGACTAACAGCGGGCAGAGACTTACCGCTGTTCTTCCAGCCGCCGGAGGGAGCTCTACTCTGTGCGCGGCTAGTCTGGTCTACTCAAGACCAGACTAGTGGCGCACAGAGCAGAGCGTCCCTTGCGGCTGGAAGAACGGCGGTAAGTCTCCGCCCGCTGTTAGTCGCCGAGATTAAAAAATACTGAAGGGGAGAGCCAAGAAGGGGGGCCCCAAGGTGAGGGCCCTTCCTCACGCTGTGCACACCGGCCCCTTTCACTGGCTGTCTCCCCTCCTGCTTAGGGTGCTCTGGCGGGCCCCCGACCACCGACCCTCGGTCCGTGCCCAAGTGCTCGAATGGTCAGTCCGCCCCTGTGCAGTGATTATCTAAACACATGTCACTACAAGTCAATTCATAAAGATTAGAGCAGGTGGTAGTAGGTCAGAGAATACCGCTTGCTTTGAAGAGGTGATAAGCATGCAGATAACAGCAGATAACAGCAACAGACCTCCAAGGCAGCAGCAACAGTGAAAGCAGAACAAAAAAAGACTTTCCACAATACCCAGGCTATGTTTTTTTAACCTCTTGGGTACCTGTTTTCAGATATATTTCACATCAGAAAGCCTGCATGTGTAACATTTCTTGAAGTTCATCTAAGCTGTGGCAATTAAATAGATTGTTTAGAAAGACTCAAGTAAAGATGAGCTCCTTATCCATAATGTTCAATAACGGTAATTTGCAGATTGCCCCCAATCTTTTGGACCATGTGAGTAGGTGTAGGACACCAGTCAGCACACAAGCTAAAATTAATTTGGTACATAATGGGGTTCTTGGCCTTCAGTTTGACATTTGAAGGAGTCAACCTTGTAAGTACTGCTGTTTTTAACACCCTACAGTGTAAAAACACTAGTGATTTTTTTTATCACTTTCTGTGTTACAGGTTGTTATGTGCATGTATTTTGGAGAGTGAGAGGTGAATACTGGCAGCTGTTTAGTGATCCTATATGGCTTATCTCTAAGTGACATTGTTGTGGTACACCTGAATGATATCATGGTACACTTGTCACATTGACCAAATCTGCCAGACACCCATTGCCCCATTATGTTTGACTGATTTTGGACTGTTATTTGATTTAAGTTATAAATCAGACATTTTGGGAAATCTCCATGGAAAAGAGCATTTGAGGAGCAGAAGAAGGTCAGTGGCCACGTACCACTGTATTGAGCAATATAACTCTAGTGATTTGATTGATGCTCAATAGATCTCTGCAGAAATCTAATGAATACTGAGTATGTAGGGTGGAAGGAATTGATCACTAACCAGATATCAGCTAGCCATATCAGGCAATGTATTCCATGTATGCCATGTATGCCTAGCTTACATAACCATAACAATTATCATAGCTCAACAACCCAGACTTGAGAGCTATGACTGTTGCTAGCCTATATGACAGGATATGTTATGTGTAATTCTTGTCCTTGCACTTCTTCCTCTTCACAATGTGTGCATTATCTGTAGAGAGCAGAGTTGCCAACTCATCCCTTTAATTACTGACACATCTTAGTTATAAAGGTTCTGGGGCTATTTGCACATAATCAGTGCCTTAACTGCATCTACCTAGCCGCAAAACCTGTATAATTCATATGTGTCAGTAATTAAAAGGATGAGTTGGCAACACTGGTAGAGAGTGTATGGCCTTGTTCTGTAAATATGGTTCACACATGGTGGCCTGTCTTTACTCAGGAGCAGATTGGAGATTAGACATCCATCTCTCAGTTTCCTTTATTGTTATTTTTTATTCTTTCCGTTTGGCACGAGTGTTGAGCTCACAGCTTATTCCATGACTTATACATGAGAGCATTATGTTTGCTCTAGACAGGAGAATAATGTTATCTTCCTTCCATGTTTTGTATGTGATTCCCAATTACTATCAGATCTTCATACTTTAACACCATATTATGCACTGGTGGAGAATAATGCTTTATTCAGTGGTATATTACTTTAAACAGCTATAGAATTGGAAACCAGCATAGGAAAATGTACCTATTTCCATATTACCAGAGCAAGACTATGTTTATGGAATTGTCAGGCTTGGCAAGTTATCAGCTCACAGCTCAGTTCCTATGCCCCAATCTACTACAACCTTCTTCACCCTATGTGGCGCATCCCCGCTTGAATGGGAGGTGAAGAGCAACACCTGCCCGACTTCGGTTACACCCAGGCCTTGTAGGTGCAAGGTATAGGAGCTGAACATAGAGTGAACTATGTAACTCACCAGAACCTAACAGGAGTTAGCGAAAGTCCAGGAACAAGCCAAGGTCATACACGTTAAGGCTGCTTTCACATTGTGACGTTACAGGCGCACATTAGAGCAGCCTGTAACGCAGCCCAACTCACAGTAATGAAAAATCAATGGGCTGTTCACAGTGCCCACGTTGCGTTACAGTGTAAAGCTGCATGTTCAATGTAAGTGCAGCATGCTGTGCATTATAGGTGGTTTTAGCTGCGTTAGACTGTTTGCACATGCTCAGTAAGGGGAGAGTCCGCTTTTGTTCCTAGCCACATGGCTAATTAATATTCACTGCACTGTCCAGATCATGAACGATTTAGATCTTAGATCCGGATCTTTTTTGTGAGTCGAATCATCCGATTCATCACAATGAACTATTTGGTTTACAGTGGATGTCTGCCTGGGCGTCCGCAGAAAATTTTCCGGGGGGGGGTCAAAAAGGGGGGAGGAAGAAGTGGCGCGGCGCGTGCAGTGCCAACATTTGGGGGTGGAGTTGTGTGGTGCGCGTAGCACGCCAAAAAATGGGTCTACGTCATGGATGTGGTCATGAACCACAATGTGGGTGTGGTCGTGGGTGGAGACAAGTTTACATGAACTTAGCAATGGTGGGACATTAGATTAGGACAGTGGTGATGAACCTTTTGAAGGTCGAGTGCCCAAACTGCAACAAAACACTAAAGAACCAGTTTCTCACAATGCGTATCAAATTTATTAAATATCAAGGTAGCACAATCACCCCAATAACCAATCCCCTCCCCCCTAAAAACAATTGCCAATATGGATTGGAGCGCTCCCCATACACACCACACACACAACCAATCAATCTTCTGGCCAGAGAAAGTGAGTCTGTGCAAACAGCAGCTGTCAGTTAACCTGTAATGGAAAAGGCCTCCCTAATTGATAATAGTGAAAACTTCCGCATCAGATCTCCAAAGGTGCCTTATTCTTCATATACAGTGACCAAAGTTCCATGGCTGAACAACACTCTGATCCCTTAAAGCCGCGTTTATAAAACCTTCTTAAGCCAACAAGAATCAGAAACAGCAGCACAGTCCGCTCTGGTTTACAATCTCTGATGCTGCACTGCAGCACTCACCACCTCTTCAGACTTTGCCTCATCGCAACACTCCCAGGCTTTTGTTCGCGGCGTCCCGCGATACTCACTGCCAGCACTTGTTTAGTTCCCAGTACACTCGCAGAAAGTCTTCCCTGGCCGGCCAGATTGTGGTGCAGTGTGTTGATGGAGGGACGCTTGGCTCACGCGCTCTCACTCCAGCGGCATAGCCACGCCTGCATACGCGTTACGCCCACTCAGGTCACGTGGGCTTCTTCAGCGCATCTGCTGTGGATGTAACAGAGGGGATGTTGTACAGCCCTTTTATCAGCGCATCCCCTTTGTGGGCAGTCTAACGTTCACGGAGAGTCATTTCAGCCACTGATATTCCTATTAGGATCAAATAAGCGGACTATCTCTTTTCCATAACTTTTCTATTCATTCTATTTTTAGTGTCCACAACTGCTTTAATTGCTCAACATTTTCTTAAGATCTTTTAAACTTTTTCTAAACTTTTTTCCCCCCAAACATTTTTATTATTCCCAGAAATCTTCCAGAGACAGATAGGCTACGGTTTGCTATTGTGGATACTTGTAATTTTAGCATAACCCATCCACACCAATCAACCTAATATACCTGGCTATACATTATCCCGACTTTTCAAAGGATATATAATACCCGGCTAGCGGGTGTGTATGGGGAGCGCTCCAATCCATATTGGCAATTGTTTTTAGGGGTGAGGGGATTGGTTATTGGGGTGATTGTGCTACCTTGATATTTAATACATTTGATACGCATTGTGATAAACTGGTTCTTTAGTGTTTGGTTCAGTATATTGGCACCTTTTTTCTCCTCCCTTTGGAGTCAATGCATCAATCATTAACCTGTTCACCAGAATTCAAATTGTTGCCCAAACTGCAACCCAAAAGTCACTTTACTATCGCAAAGTGCCAACAGCAATTTAAACTAAATACAAATGTTTTAACTCATACATGAACATTATGGAAAATCCAAGTTGAAAATAAACTGTGAAGATAAACAGTTTCATCCACCCGACTCCAGAAAAATGTGTTCATTTTTTTGGAACCTCCCAGTTTCATTTTCGATTTTAAAAAGCTGAAAAAGTAGGTTTAATGCTATTGTCTCATATGATGATGATTCAGCTTTTTCCATAGTCTCGCAGTTAGCAATAATGTGACCCCCAACAAGACAAATTCAGCAATCATGAGGCGCCCCCATCAAGACAAATTCAGCAATCATGAGGCCCCCAACATGACCAACTCAGCAATCATGAGGCCCCCAACAAGACAAATTCAGCAATCATGAGGCCCATAACAAGACAAATTCAGCAATCATGAGGCCCCCAACAAGACAAATTCAGCGATCTTGAGGCCCCCAACAAATCATGAGGCCCCCAACAAGACAAATTCAGTAACCATGAGGCCCTCAACAAGACAAATTCAGCAGTCATGAGGCACATAAATAGATAGCATTTCACATACATAGGCAGAATGCCCCCTTAATATGGTAGACATCTCTCACCTGGCAGCAGTTCCCCAAAATAGTGTCAGTGTCCCCAGAATAGGTGGCCAGCAGTATAGATGTCCCCAGAACAGGTAGCCAGAGGTAGAGATGTCCCCAGAACAGGTAGCCAGGAGTATATGTAGGCAGAGGTATATGTGCCCAGTATATGTACCCAGAGGTATATGTGCCCAGTATATTTAGGCAGGGGTATATGTGCCCAGTATATGTAGCCAGGGGTATATGTGCCCAGTATATGTAGTCAGTGGTATATGTGCCCAGTATATGTAGCCAGGGGTATATGTGCCCAGTATATGTAGCCAAGGGTATATGTGCCCAGTATATGTAGCTAGGGTTATATGTGCCCAGTATATGTAGCCAGGGGTATATGTGCCCAGTATATGCAGCCAGGGGTATATGTGCCCAGTATATGTAGCCAGCGGTATATGTGTCCAGTATATGTAGCCAGGGGTATATGTGCCCAGTATATGTATCCAGGGGTATATGTGCCCAGTATATGTAGCCAGGGGTATATGTGCCCAGTATATGTAGCCAGGGGTATATGTGCCTAGTATATGTAGCCAGGGGTATATGTGCCCAGTATATGTAGCCAGCGGTATATGTGCCCAGTATATGTAGCCAGGGGTATATGTGCCTAGTATATGTAGCCAGGGGTATATGTCCCAGTATATGTAGCCAGCGGTATATGTGCCCAGCATATGTAGCCAGCGGTATATGTGCCCAGTATATGTAGGTAGGAGAGGGGAATATGTCCCCAGAATAAGTAGCCAGATGTGCCCCTAGCAGGAGGGGAGCAGCGCAGAGAAGAGGGAGAGCTATGGGCACAGTGGGGAAGGGCGGACGTCTCCCCCCTTCCTCCCTCGCTGTCCCCTCCAGAATGAAGTGTTGTGCAGCGGCTGGGCAGCAGGTGGAACTTACCTCCGTCTCGTTCAGGTGCCGGATGGATTTGCTGCTAGTCTGGTCTGGTCCAGACCAGCGGCACCAGAACTTCCGGCGCTTGGAGCGAGACGGAGGTGAGTTCCACCCACTGCCCAGCCGCTGCACAAAACTTCGTTCCGGAGGGGAGAGCGAGGGAGGGAGAGCCCCCTAAGGTGAGAGAAGGGGGGGGGAGACGTCCGCCCTTCCCCACTGTGCCCATAGCTCTCCCTCTTCTCTGCGCTGCTCCCCTCCTGCTGCCCCCCCCCCCCCCTGGCACGCGGCCAGGGGGGTCAGCGGGCGGCCAGGGTCGGGCAGACACCCGAATTTGCCATATGTGCAGACGCCCATGGATGTCTGAAAGAAACAGGAACTGCAGCTTCTGTGCGCAAGCACAATCTTCCTGCTGCATCTCTCCCTTCCCCATTAGCACCCTGAATGTGCCCTCATTCTCCTGCACCTCTCACTCTGCTGCACCCCTGGTTCCTGCTTCCCTAGTAAAATGATTCAAAGATTCAGTTCAAAGATCCGGATCTTTTCAATGATCCAATTCGAATCCTCCGAATCATTGAAAAGATCCGGACTTCCCAGGATAGAACATAAACGGCGCACCAAGAGCCGCATCTGACGGCCAACTTCAACACCCCCATCCATTGCGTTAGGGGCACGTTATGCGACCTTAACGTCCCCTAAAATGCAACATCTGGGTGTGAAAGAGGCCTTAGTCAGAAGTATCAAGGTACAGTAGGAGCAGGCAATATCAGGGTCAGACAATCCAAGGTCGATGCAGACGGCAGACAGAGAGTGGTCAGGTTCCAGGCAAAGGGTCGGTACAGGCGGCAGATAGAGAGTGGGCAGGTTCCAGGAAGAGGGTCGGTACAGGAGACAGACAGAGAGTGGTCAGTTTTCAGGCAAAAGGTCGATGCATGAATAATGAAATAAAAGTAATCACACCCAGCAAAAGCAAATAGCCAAAGCTATCAGGGGCAACATCAAGCTTTAAAGGGAACCATAGATGAAAATGAAAAAGATGTTATACATACCTGGGGCTTCCTCCAGCCCCATACGCTCTGATCAATCCCACGCCGCCGTCCACCGCTGCCCGCATCTACGAGAAAAAGCTCCCCGCTCTGCCGTCAGTCGGAGCCAGTCTAAATGTAAGGGAAGTGCGCTCTTTGTGTATCTCTGCAGCAGCCGCTGGAGAGATACGTGGAGGGTGCACTTCTCCTGCTTAGCTGGTTTCGATGACGTCAGTGACGGGAGCCGGTTCTCGTAGATGCGGGCAGCGGTGGACGGTGGTGTGGGATTAGTGTTGGGCGAACAGTGTTCGCCACTGTTCGGGTTCTGCAGAACATCACCCTGTTCGGGTGATGTTCGAGTTCGGCCGAACACCTGACGGTGCTCGGCCAAACCGTTCGGCCACATGGCCGAACTAAGAGCGCATGGCCGAACGTTCCCCGAACGTTCGGCTAGCGCTGTGATTGGCCGAACGGGTCACGTGGTTCGGGCCCAAACGCGCTCTGATTGGCCGAACGGTCACGTGGTTCGGGTAAATAAATACCCGAACCACGTCATATCTCCGCCATTTCTCTGTGGGTTTAGCTTTGGGTAGGCAGGCAGGGTAGTTCGCTCTCCAGCCACGCTAGCCAGGGTCCCCCCCAGTCATTGTGTGTCGCTGCTGGGAACAGTAGTACACCGCTCGCTCAGCCACACTATATATATAGCATTGTTTACTGCCACTGTGTACCTCGCTCAGCCACGCTATATATAGCATTGTGTTTTCTGACACTCTGTGTACACAGCTTAGCCTGGCTATATAGCATTGTGTGTACTGCCACTGTGCACCTCGCTCAGCCACGCTATATATAGCATTGTGTTTTCTGACACTCTGTGTACACGGCTTAGCCTGACTATATAGCATTGTGTGTACTGCCACTGTGCACCTCGCTCAGCCACACTATATATAGCATTGTGTTTACTGCCACTCTGTGTACACCGCTCAGCCAGACTATATACCATTGTTTACTGACACTCTGTGTACACCGCTCAGCCAGACTATATACCATTGTTTACTGCCACTCTGTGTACACCGCTCAGCCAGACTATATACCATTGTTTACTGCCACTCTGTGTACACCGCTCAGCCAGACTATATACCATTGTTTACTGACACTCTGTGTACACCGCTCAGCCAGACTATATACCATTGTTTACTGACACTCTGTGTACACCGCTCAGCCAGACTATATACCATTGTTTACTGACACTCTGTGTACACCGCTCAGCCAGACTATATACCATTGTTTACTGACACTCTGTGTACACCGCTCAGCCAGACTATATACCATTGTTTACTGACACTCTGTGTACACCGCTCAGCCAGACTATATACCATTGTTTACTGACACTCTGTGTACACCGCTCAGCCAGACTATATACCATTGTTTACTGCCACTCTGTGTACACCGCTCAGCCAGACTATATACCATTGTTTACTGACACTCTGTGTACACCGCTCAGCCAGACTATATACCATTGTTTACTGACACTCTGTGTACACCGCTCAGCCAGAATATATACCATTGTTTACTGACACTCTGTGTACACCGCTCAGCCAGACTATATACCATTGTTTACTGACACTCTGTGTACACCGCTCAGCCAGACTATATACCATTGTTTACTGACACTCTGTGTACACCGCTCAGCCAGACTATATACCATTGTTTACTGACACTCTGTGTACACCGCTCAGCCAGATTATATAGCATTGTTTACTGACACTCTGTGTACACCGCTCAGCCAGACTATATTGCATTGTTTACTGACACTCTGTGTACACCGCTCAGCCAGACTATATACCATTGTTTACTGACACTCTGTGTACACCGCTCAGCCAGACTATATACCATTGTTTACTGACACTCTGTGTACACCGCTCAGCCAGACTATATACCATTGTTTACTGACACTCTGTGTACACCGCTCAGCCAGACTATATACCATTGTTTACTGACACTCTGTGTACACCGCTCAGCCAGACTATATACCATTGTTTGCTGACACTCTGTGTACACCGCTCAGCCACACTATATAGCATTGCGTACTCTGCCAGTCAGTGTGTATATTGCTGGGATCAGTAATACTCCACTCACCGTCAACCACTATATGAGCTCAACATGAGTTCCCCAGAGACCTCCGCTGTGAGCAGCACTCCCAACAACAGCAACAGCCAACGCCCCACGCAAGCTATAACATCCACCCCAGCAGCCAGTGGTCAGCAGCAGCCCTCCCCGGAGGAGATCGTTGTGTCCATCGGTCCGTCGCCAGAGCGATTAATGAGGGCTGCCATTGAGGAGATGATGGGGCCTGATGTGGAGGAGGAGGTCTGGCTCAGGCCAGCATCCCAAGTTAATGTTGAGGACTATGAGGGGTCTGTGTCTGGGGATGTTGGGGTGGCAGAGGTGGTGGGTGGGTCAGACTCAGGAGAAGAGTTGTATGATGAGGATGATGATCGGGACCATCTGTATGTGCCTCAGAGTCCGACCCCGGAAAACATGTTGTATCGTGTGTTTAGGTACTAAAATCTGCGTTCCCTCCCAGTAGTGTTGGGCGAACAGTGTTTGCCACTGTTCGGGTTCTGCAGAACATCACCCTGTTCGGGGTGACTATATAGCAGACTATATAGCATTGTGTTTAATGCCACTCAGTGTACACGGCTCAGCCACACTATATAGCATTGTGTTTACTTCCACTCTGTGTCTGCTGGGAACAGTAGTACACCGCTCACCCGCCACTGTATAGCATTGTGCTCTGTGTCGCTGCTGACAATAGTGGTACACCACTCACCCACCACTGTATAGCATTTCTGTACTGCCACTGTACTGCTGCCAGTCAGCGTGTACTTTAAGGATAAGTGAAATGAGGAAGAAATCCGGTGAAAGAGGGAGGGGCAAGGGAAGAGGTGTTTCCCCTGACGGTTCACGTACAGGCCACAGGGGAGCACCCAAGAAAACCCACTCAATACCGCCCATGTTGTCCAGGACAACAACCCTCACAGATCCAAAAGAACAGGACCAGATAATTACTTGGATGACCTCTCAAGCGTCCAGCAGTGGGTTAAGCAGCACCAGCACATCACGCACGAGGTCCGAGTCCTCAGCCAGTTACAAGGAGCCAGTGGGCACAAAGCTGACACAACCGGCAGCGACACCACGCACACAACTGCCAGATAACCAGACGACGTTGGAGTGAGCTGCGCAGAGGTTGTTCTGGGGAGCTCTACTCCACGGCGGCGGCCCCCCACAATGACATATGACGAGTTTGAGGAGATGGAAGAGGAGGGTATGGACAATGTGGACATAGACCCAGATTTTGTTTGTGAACGAGAACATCGCCGTCGTAGCAGCAGCACAGATGAGTCTGTTGAGGAACCCATTGCTGCACGAGTTCGCCTTGTGCCACAAGGTAGGCGGCGCGCAATTTCAGGCACCGCAAGCATGGAAGTTCAAGTGAGAGGCAAAAGAGGCGCAAACAGATATCGCCAGCAAGGCAGGTGCTCCAAAGTCTGGGATTTCTTTGAAGACTGCACTGAGGATGTTACCATGGTGATTTGCAAGGTGTGCAAGACCCGCCTGAGCAGGGGGAAAAGTATTAACAACCTCTCCACCACCAGCATGAGCCGCCACATTCTATCCAAACATCCCACTCGGTGGGCAAACGCGGCAGGACAGGGTACCACCAGCAACACTGCCTCCCTTGGGTTCACCAGACTCACCACCAGACCCGCCTCAGCAGCAGCAGTAGCCCAGCCATTGCGTGGTTCACAACATTCACAAACATCAGACGATGCTGACACTGTCACTTTCCGGACTAGTGCTCTTGAGGTCTCCCAGTGTTCATCAAACACAACAACCAACAGCCCTTCGGTGTGCAGCCCTACGGTTGAGTTGTCTGTCTCTGAGATGTTTGAGCGCAAGAGGAAATTGCCAGCAAATGACCCCCGGGCCGTGGCAGTAACAGCCAGCCAGCATAGCCAAGGTTCTGGCCTGCGAAATGCTGCCATATCGAGTGGTGGAGACAAACAGCTTCAAGGGCATGATGTCAGTGGCCATCCCACGTTACGTGGTTCCCAACCGCTACCACTTTGCGCGCTCTGCAGTGCCTGAGTTGCATGAGCACGTGGTCAGCTAAATAACCCGAAGCTTGAAGAATGCCGTTGCCTGCAAGGTTCACCTCACCACTGACACCTGGACGAGTGCGTTCGGCCAGGGTCGATACATCTCCCTTACCGCGCACTGGGTGAACCTTGTGGAGCCTGGCAGCGATTCCTCACCTGCTACGGTGCGGGTGTTGCCCATGCCGCAAACAGCTGCACCGCCGTCCCTCCCACTGGATAACAACAGCAGCACCTACCTCTCTGACTCCTTCTCCTCCAACGCATCTCAAAGCTGTACCTCATCCGGAAACGCTAACCCAGCACCAGCAGCAGTAGGATCGTGGAAGCAGTGCAGCACAGCTGTTGGCATGCGTCAGCAAGCGTTGCTGAAGCTGATCTGCCTTGGGGATAAGCAGCACACAGGGGAGGAAATTTGGAGGGGAATAAAGGAACAGACGGATTTGTGGCTGGCACCGCTGGACCTGAAACCGGGCATGAAGCTAGACACCTGGCACGAACTGGCAATGTACGCAATAGAGGTGCTGGCTTGCCCGGCAGCCAGCGTTATGTCGGAACACTGTTTCAGTGCTGCCGGAGGCATCGTCACAGATCGGCGTATCCGCCTATCCACAGAAAATGCAGACCGTCTGACTCAAATTAAAATGAATCAATCCTGGATTGGAAACGACTACGCAACACTCCAGGACCCCAACCAAGTAACATGACCAATGAACATCTGGGATGGTTTAGCGTTTCCGGTCCCTGTTTATTGAACCTCTCATCTGTATTACATTTATGACTGCATGGCGGCAAAAAGCATTGCTGCTATATCCGCACGCTTTTTGTCCTCATGCAAGGCCTGGGTTGTTGTGTCTCAAAAAGCATGGACTTCTTCTCCTCGTGCGCCTGCTCCTGTTCCATCACGTGTGCTGCTGCTGCTGGGTTAGCGTTGCCGCCCGGTCCCTGTTTATTGAACCTCTTATCTTTCTTACATTTATGACTGCATGCATGGCGGTAAAAAGCATGCTATCCGCACGCTTTTTGTCCTCATGCAAGGCCTGGGTTGTTGTGTCTCACAAAGCGTGGCCTTCTCCTCCTGCGCCTCCTCCTGTTCCATCACGTGTGCTGCTGCTGCTGCTGCTGGGTTAGCGTTGCCGGTCCCTGTTTATGGAACCTCTTATCTTTATTACATTTATGACTGCATGGCGGTACAAAGCATGCTATCCGCACGCTTTTTGTCCTCATGCAAGGCCTGGGTTGTTGTGTCTCACAAAGCGTGGCCTTCTCCTCCTGCGCCTCCTCCTGTTCCATCACGTGTGCTGCTGCTGCTGCTGCTGGGTTAGTGTTGCCGGTCCCTGTTTATGGAACCTCTTATCTTTATTACATTTATGACTGCATGGCGGTACAAAGCATGCTATCCGCACGCTTTTTGTCCTCATGCAAGGCCTGGGTTGTTGTGTCTCACAAAGCGTGGCCTTCTCCTCCTGCGCCTCCTCCTGTTCCATCACGTGTGCTGCTGCTGCTGCTGCTGGGTTAGCGTTGCCGGTCCCTGTTTATAGAACCTCTTATCTTTATTACATTTATGACTGCATGGCGGTACAAAGCATGCTATCCGCACGCTTCTTGTCCTCATGCAAGGCCTGGGTTGTTGTGTCTCACAAAGCGTGGCCTTCTCCTCCTGCGCCTCCTGCTGTTCCATCACGTCTGCTGCTGCTGGGTTAGCGTTGCCGCGTGGTCCCTGTTTATTGAACCACTTATCTTTATTACATTTATGACTGCATGGCGGTACAAAGCATGCTATCCGCACGCTTCTTGTCCTCATGCAAGGCCTGGGTTGTTGTGTCTCACAAAGCGTGGCCTTCTCCTCCTGCGCCTCCTCCTGTTCCATCACGTCTGCTGCTGCTGGGTTAGCGTTGCCGCGTGGTCCCTGTTTATTGAACCACTTATCTTTATTACATTTATGACTGCATGGCGGTACAAAGCATGCTATCCGCACGCTTTTTGTCCTCATGCAAGGCCTGGGTTGTTGTGTCTCACAAAGCGTGGCCTTCTCCTCCTGCGCCACCCTCCTCCTGTTCCATCACGTGTGCTGCTGCTGGGTTAGCGT